>NC_092167.1:38868864-39168864 GCF_045791955.1 Oncorhynchus clarkii lewisi | reverse complement strand
AAGTTCTATGTGGTTGCTCTTATGTGAGAAGGCACAAAATATTTCATTTTTATAGAGATGAGACATGTTGGTTGTTTTGGCTATGATTATCTCTGTTTGAAGATAACTGTGTAAGAATTAATAAAACATTGTTGGAAATATAATGAATGTCCTAAGGCAATTCCAACACACTACTAGATGCATATTGTAGATCAATTAAACTGGCAAATAAATTTTTATGTATAGTACATGTTTTGGAAGTTTTTTTTTGTTTACAAACGGAAATAAAGAGCACATCATAACATCTATTGGCAAAGTATCACCAGCCGTTTCTATGACATAATTATGTGGCAAGCAGACAGAGTGCTGCTCCGCATTTGTCATATAGGCTTGGATTAAACATGACCCACATGGAAACAAGGAGACCTGAAGTTTTTTTAAAAGACTGTCTGCGATTAATTACCAATTTTAAAAAATGTAAAGATGTTTGACAACATGTCTATCACATACTTAATCCCAGTCTAGGTTTGGTGAAATGGAGCAGAGCCATTTGTGGCAGTAATGCCTCCAATCATACTGCTAATAAAGCTCTACACAGACATGGCTGGCATCCTCCACGCTTTAGTTATGTTTATATCAAGCCTATAATTGTTTCCTTTGTTCAGCCAGATGTCCTCTCCTGTACTGGTAACAGGTGGCCCACTTGTTTAATTAGTCCACTTGACAAAGCAGGACCAGAGATTAAGGAAATCATTTAACGTGGACTCTAGGTAGAACATTTTCATAACATCTAATTACTTAAAGAAATATGCCATTAGCATCGACCACTCGTGATGGGTAAGATGTAGGCCCATCTTCATTAGTGACTTTGTTTGTTCACTCAGACATACACAAGGTATGTGGACATGTCTAAGCATGGTTATATAGCATGTGTTTCAATATCAATGTTACACCATGGTTCATTTTAAAAATCCATGTCAATATCGGAATACTAATTCGCAAAGGGATTTGTCTGGTCCCGTGTGGCTCAGTCGGTAGAGCATGGCGCTTGCAACGCCAGGGTTGTGGGTTTGATTCCCATGGGGGACCAGGACAGAAATGTATGGACTCACTAAATCGCTCTGGATAAGAGCGTCTGCTAAATGACGTAAATGTAAAGTCTTATCTTGGGCCCAGACTTTTTAAAACATTTTTGCACTAGGTACAAAGTTTGCACCTGTTATTTCCTGAAGTAAATCAAACATTTAGAAATAAACAAAAAGGTAAGATTTAGTCAGAAGAAATAAAACATTAAGGTAAATTGTAATTGTAATGTCACTGGATTAGAGAATAGCCCCACAGTACCCATACACTAAGTATGAAACATTTAACTTTGTACATTTAAAAGACAGAAATTGCCTCAATGTCAGCTTTGCTTGGGGCATCCAAAAGGCACAAGTCATCAGAGTTAGCAGGAACGTGTGCCATACATGTTGCCAGTTTACATCATCTGGAAGACAACAATGGTGGCATAAATTCAATTCACGGATCCTGCACACATTATGAACACTTCATTGAGTTGTTTAGACCTGGGGGATAGGGACAATGGACAATGTAGGAGGACCCACATATTATTTTATTGAATTTCAGGACAACATAGTTACACCATGGTCATCTTACATATGAAGTCATTCAAACAGTGAATAGTCAGTCATAACTACATCACACACCTATAACCACTACATGAATGTGACATAACAGCTCCATAGAGAATTACATGATCTATTTTTATGTATACTTCATTTAAATAACCAGGAAGGTCATAATGATGTAGATATTTATTAAGAGCTTGAATGTATAGGGGTTAATGGCCAGCCTGTTCTACTGAATGTACAGGGGTTAATGGCCAGCCTGTTCTACTGAATGTACAGGGGTTAATGGCCAGCCTGTTCTACTGAATGTATAGGGGTTAATGGCCAGCCTGTTCTACTGAATGTACAGGGGTTAATGGCCAGCCTGTTCTACTGAATGTATAGGGGTTAATGGCCAGCCTGTTCTACTGAATGTACAGGGGTTAATGGCCAGCCTGTTCTACTGAATGTACAGGGGTTAATGGCCAGCCTGTTCTACTCAATGTACAGGGGTTAATGGCCAGCCTGTTCTATTGAATGTACAGGGGTTAATGGCCAGCCTGTTCTACTGCATGTACAGGGGTTAATGGCCAGCCTGTTCTACTGAATGTACAGGGGTTAATGGCCAGCCTGTTCTATTGAATGTATAGGGGTTAATGGCCAGCCTGTTCTATTGAATGTACAGGGGTTAATGGCCAGCCTGTTCTATTGAATGTACAGGGGTTAATGGCCAGCCTGTTCTACTGAATGTACAGGGGTTAATGGCCAGCCTGTTCTATTGAATGTACAGGGGTTAATGGCCAGCCTGTTCTACTGAATGTACAGGGGTTAATGGCCAGCCTGTTCTACTGAATGTACAGGGGTTAATGGCCAGCCTGTTCTACTGAATGTGCAGGGGTTAATGGCCAGCCTTTTCTACTGAATGTACAGGGGTTAATGGCCAGCCTATTCTACTGAATGTACAGGGGTTAATGGCCAGCCTATTCTACTGAATGTACAGGGGTTAATGGCCAGCCTGTTCTACTGAATGTACAGGGGTTGATGGCCAGCCTGTTCTACTGAATGTACAGGGGTTAATGGCCAGCCTGTTCTACTGAATGTACAGGGGTTAATGGCCAGCCTGTTCTACTGAAAGTACAAGGGTTAATAGCCAGCCTGTTCTACTGAATGTACAGGGGTTAATGGCCAGGCTGTTTTACTGAACGTATAGGGGTTAATGGCCAGGCTGTTTTACTGAACGAACAAGGGTTAATGACCAGCCTGTTCTACTGAACATACAGGGGTTATTAGACAGCCTGTTCTACTGAACGTACAGGGGTTAATGGCCAGGAGAGGGCATTAGCGCCAGCAGAGACTGGAAACACATTGTGTGACCAAGACGAGAGGTCTGTTAAGTTTATCCTTCCTCAAAGTTTTTGGGTGTGTAGGCTTTTGCTCCAACCCTATTCCAACACCTGATTGGGTAAGTGATTAGTAGAACCAGGTGTGTTTTAGCAGGGTTGGAGTGAAAGCCTGCACACCCAATAGCTCTCCAGGAAGAGCAGTCGACCACCCCTGCTGTACAGAAATGATCACGTAAGAAACAACAATAAAACCCATTTCAGGACTTTGTTACACCATTTATTTAATACAAGATAATAACTCTAAGCAGCATTTATATTCCCCATGATTAAAACATATGGTCAAATAAAATGTATATATTATAACCCAGATAAATTCATATTCAACATTTGTACATTAACTTCACATTATTTATTTTTTGTGATAATAAAAGGCCACTCTAAAATGTGCAGTTTTGTCACAAAACAATTGGTATGCTGACTACGGGAATGTCCACCAGAGCTGTTGCCAAAGAACTGAATGTTAATTTCTCTAAAGAATTTGGCAGTACGTCCAACCGGCCTAACAACCGCAGATCATGTGTAACCACGCGAGCCCTGTATCTCCACATCCGGCTTCTTCACCTGCGGGATTGTCTGAGACCAGTCAACTGGACAGCTGATGAAACTGAGTAGTATTTCTGTCTGTAATAAAGCCCTTTTGTGAGGAAAACTAATTCTGATTGGTTGGGCCTGGCTCCCAAGTGGGTGGCCCTTTACCCTCCCAGGCTTACCCTTGGCTGCGCCCCGGCCCAATCATGTGAAATCCATAGATTAGGGCCTAATTAATTAACTTCAATTGACTGATTTCCTTCTATGAACTGTAACTCAGTAAAATCGTTGAAATTGTTGCATTTATATTTTTGTTCAGTAAATGTATTATGAGTGCAATAAACTATAATGGCGTATAGGTGGCCCATCAACATCTTAGAGACATTTCCTTTAAATATATATATATATATTATGTTGCGTATGGAGACATCAGCATTGAGTAATTGAGATGGAATTGAATTTAACTGTCTTATTGCAACCTCCTGGGGACAAAAGCTTATTAAGCTTCAAGACTCTATAAATTCTAATCCATCCCCAAGTCTATGTTTTGATGTCCGGTTAGAGTCCAATTCATTACCCAACAGTTAGGAATATATAAATGCTATATATGCACAACACATGCATTCTCCCTAATTACACCGAGAAAGAAAAGTGGTTGCCGCAAAAAAAGGCCTAATGAGAATCAAATAGCAGAACGTACGAGTCGGCACAACTTTGGTCCTTCAAGCTGAAATCTCTAACCGTGAGATATTACAGCTTTCTTTTTAAATATACAGTGCCTTGCGAAAGTATTCGGCACCCTTGAACTTTGCGACCTTTTGCCACATTTCAGGCTTCAAACATAAAGATATAAAACTGTATTTTTTTGTGAAGAATCAACAACAAGTGGGACACAATCATGAAGTGGAACGACATTTATTGGATATTTCAAACTTTTTTAACAAATCAAAAACTGAAAAATTGGGCGTGCAAAATTATTCAGCCCCCTTAAGTTAATACTTTGTAGCGCCACCTTTTGCTGCGATTACAGCTGTAAGTCGCTTGGGGTATGTCTCTATCAGTTTTGCACATCGAGAGAAATTTTTTCCCATTCCTCCTTGCAAAACAGCTCGAGCTCAGTGAGGTTGGATGGAGAGCATTTGTGAACAGAAGTTTTCAGTTCTTTCCACAGATTCTCGATTGGATTCAGGTCTGGACTTTGACTTGGCCATTCTAACACCTGGATATGTTTATTTTTGAACCATTCCATTGTAGATTTTGCTTTATGTTTTGGATCATTGTCTTGTTGGAAGACAAATCTCCGTCCCAGTCTCAGGTCTTTTGCAGACTCCATCATGTTTTCTTCCAGAATGGTCCTGTATTTGGCTCCATCCATCTTCCCATCAGTTTTAACCATCTTCCCTGTCCCTGCTGAAGAAAAGCAGGCCCAAACCATGATGCTGCCACCACCATGTTTGACAGTGGGGATGGTGTGTTCAGCTGTGTTGCTTTTACGCCAAACATAACATTTTGCATTGTTGCCAAAAAGTTCAATTTTGGTTTCATCTGACCAGAGCACCTTCTTCCACATGTTTGGTGTGTCTCCCAGGTGGCTTGTGGCAAACTTTAAACAACACTTTTTATGGATATCTTTAAGAAATGGCTTTCTTCTTGCCACTCTTCCATAAAGGCCAGATTTGTGCAATATACGACTGATTGTTGTCCTATGGACAGAGTCTCCCACCTCAGCTGTAGATCTCTGCAGTTCATCCAGAGTGATCATGGCTGCATCTCTGATCAGTCTTCTCCTTATATGAGCTGAAAGTTTAGAGGGACGGCCAGGTCTTGGTAGATTTGCAGTGGTCTGATACTCTTTCCATTTCAATATTATCGCTTGCACAGTGCTCCTTGGGATGTTTAAAGCTTGGGAAATCTTTTTGTATCCAAATCCGGCTTTAAACTTCTTCACAACAGTATCTCGGACCTGCCTGGTGTGTTCCTTGTTCTTCATGATGCTCTCTGCGCTTTTAACGGACCTCTGAGACTATCACAGTGCAGGTGCATTTATACGGAGACTTGATTACACACAGGTGGATTGTATTTATCATCATTAGTCATTTAGCTCAACATTGGATCATTCAGAGATCCTCACTGAACTTCTGGAGAGAGTTTGCTGCACTGAAAGTAAAGGGGCTGAATAATTTTGCACGCCCAATTTTTTAGTTTTTGATTTGTTAAAAAAGTTTGAAATATCCAATAAATGTCGTTCCACTTCATGATTGTTTCCCACTTGTTGTTGATTCTTCACAAAAAAATACAGTTTTATATCTTTATGTTTGAAGCCTGAAATGTGGCAAAAGGTCGCAAAGTTCAAGGGGGCCGAATACTTTCGCAAGGCACTGTAAGAGCAAGAAGAACATAAGAACGTTTATCTTTGAACCTGCGTGACTCATCTAGGCCAATTAAATGAGATTTAAAACTACAACAGACTTAACGTGGGCTCTCCTTCCTAGTTTTTCCTACATTTTAGTCATTAAGCAAGAGGTACTCTTATCTAGAGCAAGTTATTAAAAGTTGATTCTAATAAGGTTAAACAAAATAAAACATTGTAAGTAGATCCATGTCAATGGCAAATGTTAATGCCAATTTCCTTACTAAAATAAAAAGTGCAAATCCCAACATCAAGGCACATAATGGAGTGCAGTAGTAGGAAGGCCAATGATTACAGCAGTCCTGGTACATTACATAACATAGTGCTAGAAGACAACACACCATCACAAGGGATTAAGTTAGGGGGAGGGTTGGGTCAGAATTGGCCCCTAGTGACTTCAGAAAGTATTCACACCCCTACTTTTCCCACATTTTGTTCTGTTACATACTGGTTTAAAAATGGATTATTTTTAGATTTTGTGTCACTGGCCTACACACTCCACCCCATAATGTCAAATTGGAATTCTATTTATTTTTTGTTGTTGTTGAATTTGACCCCATTTTCTTCCCAATTTCATGGTATCCAATTGTTTTAGTAGCTACTATCTTCTCGCTACAACTCCCGTACGGGAGAAAGCTCTAAGAGACTTACCCAGAAAGACTCACAGCTGTAATCACTGCCAAAGGTGATTCTAACATGTATTGACTCAGGGGGTTGAATACTTATCTAAGCAAAATATTACGGTTTTATTATTATTTTCTATTATATCTCTTTTTATTTTTAACAAATGGTATAATTTCCCCCCCACTTTGACAGAGTATTTTGTGTGGATCGTTGACAAAAAAAAAGACAATTAAATAAATTTGAATCCCACTTTGTAACACGACAAAATGTGGAAAAAGTCAAGGGGTGTGATACTTTCCGAAGGCACTGTACATGGAGAACAGCAGGGGACTCAGCACTGAGCCCTGAGGGACATAGTGAGGATACAGATCCTCACAAAAGGTCCTTGTTAGACGCCAAAGTAGGTTGGTGATTCTGTAAGCAACGGTTGATGTAGTGTTAACAAATATTTTAAAAAATATACATTTATGGTTCAAGACAGTTGTTGGTAGAACTCCTACTGGTGATGTGCAATGCATTGACAGATACTTCAAGTGTAAACAAAAAAACATGTACTTTGCATTAATGCAACATTAACATTCCCCTTATACTATATATGATGCATCCTATATGATGAAGAAAGTATGAAGTATACAAATCATACAAATCAACACAATACCAACCAGGAAATTAAAATTAAAGACAATATTGTTATAAAAAATAAAGTATTCAGTGTCCACTACCATTTACGAACAATCAAGGAAACTACAAATATGACAGACAATTGACAGCAGCTGTACTCACAATTAACATGAAAACAATTAGATACTAACATAAACAGTGTTCTGAGACTCCATTAACCTAATGAGTCCCACCGTAATGCTGGGGCGTTTTGGACTTCTAGACCCTTTTAAACATAGTGTGTCTGAGCTACAGACTTCTGGGTTTCACCATTGGATGAATCTATTTCTTCTGCATCCGCAGATCCCATTAGTCTGTGTGATTAACAGGGGCTGACTAGAGCTGTGTTGTGAGACAAGGGCGGATCCCGAAGGGGGCTCGGACCGGTTCTTTTTGCAAAAATGAGTCCAAATGGTTTGAGCTATAAAAACGATTGAAAGCTGCCTATGAAAAGCCGAAACTCTTACGAACATGCACGTGTAAAATATTTTGCTCTGTGTTGCCCACATGCTACACAAGTCGTTAGAAGCTAAGGGGTTCTTCTACATAGAAGATCATAGGAAATACCAGGACATAGAGTCTATACTACTGTAACAAGCTCATAGTTGCTATCAAACTCCAAAGAGTTGTCACTGACGAGTTGGATATTAATTTCCCAATGAGCAAACCATTTCTGCACTTAACAGTGTTCATATGAATTTTTTTTGATCAGCTTTTTGCTTTGGCTGACTTTTTTTGTTGGTTTTTGACAATTGTCAATAAAACTCATGAATGCAACTATTGATGTCAAATTGTTTTGTGTTCTACTTGTAGCCCTGATAACATAAGGCCTGTAACATGCAGATACATTTAAATCACATTTTTGCTGGGTTCTTGGGACAGATAGGGTTAATTAAGTCACACTAGGATCAGAAAACTCAAAGTTAGTATCATACATTCAAATGATCAAAAGTAATCGACTCAACAGTCATTAAAGCATGTACATAAAAACAAAATAAAACTTGAGTAGAAAAATAAAGTGGAATGTGTACAAAGAAATACACAGAGGTACAGTATATCAGTGCATATTTAGAAGTAGTTGGAGGATTTATGAACAATGTTACAACCAAGTGTACAACAGCAAATAAACATAAATACAACTATTTGCTATACCCTGAAATTAATGTTGATACGGTTCATTGTGACATTGTGACATTTTTAGTCTTAGTCTGTGGTCATTGGTAAGGTTAAATCATTTGGCTTTAGGCAGTGTGGAGGTTTGAAAAAGCAACAAGCAAAAACATTTTTTAAATGGATGAACAAAGACTCTGTGATGTTTGTCTAATTGATGGTAATGAAAGTGGGAGATAAAGACACGGTTACCACTGTTGATGCAAAATAAGTCATGGTTGGTTGTTAAAGCCCTGTAGCTCGATACGTAAGCTATCTATCAACCGATTTTGTAAGGTACAGTATGTGAATAGTGCACACATTTGCACTTTTCTATTTATTTGTACTATATAATAAATAAAATATACACCATTTAGCAGACACCTAATCCAAAGCGACTATGTGTGCATACATTTTACGTACGGGTGTCCCGGGAATTGTACCCACTATCCTGGCATTGCAAGTGCCGTGCTCTACCAACTGAACTACAGAAACAAACAGTGCAACTGAGTTGCGACGGCTAAGAAATTCAACTACCAACTTTGACAGTAAGATATTTGGGTAACGCTTTACTTGAACCCTGTCATAAGGCCTGCATAATACTGTCATAAGGCCTGCGTAACAGTCATAAGGCCTGCGTAACACGGTCATAAGGCTGACATTATAGATATTATTAGGCGTCATGCTAGTTTATGGCAAAATGATGCATGACAGACAGTCATGTTGCAAGCAAAGGTCTCCTTCATTGCCGGTCTCTACCATATATCTGTGGCATGGGCACAACGTTGGGTTTTAGAAGTGGGGGGGACATTATTATTATTATTTTAAAAAAAATAATTTTTTATCAAGTCTGATAAACACTCCAAACAACCAACCCGACCGCTCGGAGGCATCGCACGGTCCTAAAACCCACCGTTCCCTCATTTTGTATCACGTTCCAATTATAAAAGGGGGGGGGGGAATTTGCAACTTCAGAATGTGTCGGGGGGGTGGGGGGGGTATGTCCCCCGTCCCCCCGTCCCCAGTGGAAGTTGCAACCCTGATCTGTGGTACACTAAAACTTGTGTTTCAGTGCATAATATATTAATAGTAGAACCATATTATAACTTTATTTAGCCAGGTGAGTAAATTCTCCTTCAAACCCTTCATAAAAAGGTTTATGGAGCAACTATCAAAGATGCGACACATAATGAGTTTCATGGCAACTTTAAGTTTGCCTTCTGTACTAGGCATTATAACATTGTTCAAATCAGGTGTTAGTAGTGCCATTTCTTTTAGGTAGGAGCATCATAACACATTCTTTAAAAAAATATAGGTAAAAAAGTCAAGCAAAGGAACTTTTACAATATCATTATGGAATGCAGCTCAATCATGGAACTACTTTCTTATTGCAATCCACAAACCAATATGTCCACCACTTGATATCTACTTCTAACCAAAATAATTACTTGTATAGCCTTCTGTAAAAGGCAAGTATACAAACCATTTGGGAGACGGACAAAAAATGTCTTTTTTTTTTTATCTTGAAAACAACAGGCCACAGCCCACCAGACAACAGCAGAAACACTGTTGATTTATGACACATGAATGGACCATGTGTCCCAAGAATTCGACACAAATTATAAATATTTTTTAATTGGCTGTCTATTGGCTATTGAGTTAGAATTTAGTGTCGTTTGAAGGTCTACATGGCCCTACAATCAACTTGTAGTTCTTATTGATTTCCCTTCTGTCAAAGTTCCCTTTAAAAATACATTTCCCCTTAAAGTGGTTCCCTCAATGTGACAACAGAGCACAATGGAGCCCCTAGTAAGTATAAGGGAGGGCATTAGGTTGCACTTGGTCAAATGTCTCTCGACTGTCGAGGAGTTTGTGACTCAGTTCAAGCACTTTCAATGTGATTCCTATAGGAAAAGACGAAAAGATATCCACTGGCCAACCAATACTACTAATCAGCTTAGATGGCACAAAACAGGGAGGTGAAGGCAGGTGGGGGGCGCTGAGTGTGCATAGTGTATTCTCTGTCGGAGATGGCAGCCTGCCGTCTGGACTGAAGTGGGACAGAGCTCCACTTATCTACACGTGACTGCGGAAGTGGTGGGGAAAGGTCAGTGGTTGCCTGCTCCTCAACGGGATGAACCACAGGATTTTCCAGGTAGTGCCAAACACCTCGGCCAGAGTCCGCTGCCAGGATTTCTTTGACCCACCACCAGACCGGACTCTGTGAAAGAGAAAATAATGTGCACAAGCGTGCGCACAGATCTCAAGTCTGAATGGGCCCAAAATGGAAAAACAGGAGGTACCAACACTGAATCTTGTGGAACACCAAATTCAACTTAATGGTACTGCAATGACTTGTCCACTAGCTGGACAAATTGTGTCCAATCAGATAAGTAAAATTGGAACCTGAAGAGGCTGTCCACAGAGCCCGGCAAATTATTTTCTTGTCCCTTGTATCATAGGCAGCACAAAGGAACAAACCCATGCTACTTACATTTCATTTGAGAAGTGAGACATTTTCTCAATGGTGGTGGTGTCCTGTTAGGCGGTAACACAAGAGGAACATAGTTTAAACATTGATAGATTTCACATCCTTGAGTAGGGTGGCTAAGAGCGTTGGGCCAGTGACCAAAAGGTTGCGGATTCAAATCCCAGAGCCAACTTGGTGAAAAATCTGCCGATGTGCCCTCGAACAAGGAACTTAACACTAATTGCTCCTGTAAGTCGCTCTGGATAAGAGTGTCCGCTAAATTACTAAAATGTAGTTTGCATGATCACAGACTGTCCTGGAATATATATTTGCATGTGTACTAATTAGCCAGGTAAATCTCCTCAAATGGACTCCTTGCACACAAAGCGCGACACCAAACAGATAACACCCCACATGCTAATTAGGAGACATTAATGCACCCGCCCACCCGTGCTGTGAGACCCAGGTTTCCAAATTAAGTTGTTTTCTGAAAAGGACATTTCTCCGTGTTTAATCAACAACAAAATATCCTAACTAGCACATGACTATCCATAGTTATTGTCAATTGTTAACATGCTGTTATCATCTTAACATATTCCTGAAAGGTTGTTTTTCTCTGTGAACAACAAACAACTGATCAACATCCTGCAATTCCCTTCCTTACCCTAGGATTTGTTGTCTGAAAATAACCTATGGCTTCTGGTGGCATGCACCCATACATTGAGACCTGGACGTGTAGGGATTTGGCCAATCACCAAATCTGTTACTAAGCTTGTTCATGGGTCTGTGCAACAAGACAAGTACGAAACTAACTAGGCCTTCCAGGCCCCAATCCCTTAATGTCATCAAGTAGAAAAAGTCTGTGTGGCTACGAGAAGGACCCACGTTTACCCAGAGGGACAGTAATAGAAATAAAGACTTAGCAGTCCAGATAAGACGGTTTTACGCAGCTGGGCTCACATGTAAGCTGTTAAGTCTATTACACCTTGATGCTGGTGCATTACATCCTGTCAATCCATTCACAGAGGTTAAAGGTGAGGGCTCATCTGGTAAGGAGTCATGACAGTCAAGGACACTGTAAAGTTCACAAACACATCCTAATATTCCCACTACTCCAGTAACAATAGCTAAGAATCTGGATTGAGTAGCATACCCAGGGAATGGAATTGAGGCAGATTGGCATACATCGGAATTAGAAAAGAACTAGGTTGCATGAAATGGGCAGTGTAAACAGTGCATAACATGCTACTTTGATACATAACAAATACGTTGATATTTACTTGACTACAATTTTCTGACCACAATCTCTAACAAGAGACAGTAGGAAGAGTAGCTGCTGCTTCTGCAAAAGCTAATGGAGATCCAAATAAACAGGAGAGAGATTTGACTCACTGTCAGGATGCCAGCCATCTGAGTATAGAAGAGGCTGCTCATGCCTCCGATCATCACCAGACCCATGATCGCAGACACTCGTATCAGGGCGAGCTCATGACGTGCCATGAATGCCTCCTGTGAGAGTACAACCAGAAGAAGCCAAAGTCAACTTCACAGCACCATGTACATACTCCCGTATTCCTTTCACACATTCAGCGTACCGCCTATCTACACCTCCTACTCTGCATATAAAGACATGGGCTTACAAACCTTGGAGTCTCATCTCTGCAGATTCTTTGCTCAGAAGCTTGCAAAATCCCAGGAAAACAGCACATGGTTGTCTTAGACGAGGTCATTGCTGTTGCATATCTACCCGATCCAGTCAAACGGGACCTTCCCTACTCTCACTGACACATTACTACAGCCCTATGCCTGCCCTACCTTGTGAGACTGCTCAATGCTGCTTAACTGTGAAAAAGGTTTTATGAAATCTGAAATACCAGTAAATATGTTTTATTTATTTGCCTACGTAGGCCTGTGTATGCTGCAATTCAGCTTTTAGCTGCAAATGTGTACATGTACAGCTCTATTAAAATGTTCATCATCAAGGCATAGAAGGAAGAGTGGTTTTAGGGGTCTGGCAGGCAGTTATCTGTAAGAGCTTGATTACACACTTTCCAAGGAAATATGGAACATCTTGAATTGAATTAGAAAGTCATCCAAATCGTTGATGATGAAATTCATCCTTGTGATTGCTATTACAAAAAAAAAAAATCATGAAACCAAGCTGTCCAGTAATGTTCATTCTAGTTTAGCGTTAAAGCGCTCACTTTTCATTTGTTGACTTTACCTGGTCCAATGAGGTCAAGGGCTGGAAGTAATAGAACTGGCAGAAGTCTAGAGCCAGGGTGAACAAACTGAGGACCTGTGTGTAAAAACAGAGTTGCAAGAAGAGCCAGTGGTTGTCCTCCCCTACACAATTATTGATCCTGCCAGGAGACAAGAGGGAGAAAAATACATTTTACAGGACTGCTCAAATGCCTAGATTACAAGCTAGGCAAATATCAAGCACATTTTCTCAAGGAGATAAACAGATATGTAGGCCTAAACCATTCAATGAACTGTCTATCAATTTTAAAAATATGTGGCAATCCTGGCGGTGCTGCTGGAGAAGAGGTGCAGCGCTAACTACTGTGCAGTTGTCCCCCTCTCTTGGCCGGTTCAGTGAAAGACACCCTGACAATATCCCCGTCAGCTCTTTAAATGCAACAGAAAATTCTAAATGTCCCCCCCAGAACGAGCTGTCTTGTTTAGCTGAATATCCTATGGGAGTGATAGAAGTTTCTGAAGCCTTACCATGAACAGTGGTGGTCCATTCTACGTACACAATGGCCACAACGACTGCAGTGGTGGGACCTTTTTGGTCTCCTCGTGTTGCACTTGGTACACATTTCCCACTGCTCTCGCTCTGAAACAAAGTAACCATGTCAAAATCTATACCTTTGCCATGACCCAGGCAACAAACCTCATATCAGTGGACCTTTTCCCGAGTATACAAAACAGTAAGGACGCCTTCCTAATATTGAGTTTACACCCCCCGTCCCCAGATGTCCTTTGGGTGGTGGGCCATTCTTGATACACACAGGAAACCCAGCAGCTTTGCAGTCCTAAACATAAAGTTATTGCACCTACTACCATACCCCATTCAAAGACACAATAATTTGCCTTGCCAATTCACCCTTTCAATGGCACACACACAATCCATGTCTCAATTGCCTCAAGCCTTTAAAATCCTTCTTTAACCTGTCTCCTCCCCTTCATCTACACTGATTGAGGAGGACATCAATGAGGGATCATCACTTTCACCTGGCCAGTCTGTGTCATGGACAGAGAAGGTGTTCTTAATGTTTTGTACACTCAGTTTATATTATATATCAGTATTTGTGACAGAGGCTGTGGAATGTCAAATTACCTGAGTGAGGGATTTGGGGGTCGGGTGGGAGTCGGCCAGGATCGGCTGTAGAAGCTCTAAAAAGTGCAGCCATACAGAGGGCTGATGCAAAGTAGTAACCTAGGAGGAGAGGTACAGGATGACTACAGCAGACAAAGTCATTGATGAAGCAGACCCAACTAAACACCTGGTCTGTGGGATTAATACTCACTGACAACCAAGGCCCAAGGGATATTCCCCTCATAGAAATGGGGCAGTAGCACCAACTTGGGGACGAAGAAGGAGTTGTAGAGCCAGATGGCGAAAACCATACTGATGCAGAACCAGCCCATGGGGTCCATCACAAAGTGCAGCCGAAGCTTCATGGCTCCTGTCACTTTGGGACACAGATGGGCAATGTGTCATAACCTCCCTGGAAAAAAAGATAGCTAAATTAGAGCTTATGATCAGAGTTAATCAATAGGTCAAGTTGCACCTGTTAAGGCTGTTCTCAATAACCATTGAGTTTACAGTCAATTCTATCTCACTTTCTCATACACTTCTTCTGACTTTTATCTGAGGTGTGTACAGGAGTTATTATGATAGGGTACACCCCCCCCCCCCACACACAACACGTCTCATTAGATACACACACCCACAACTACACAAGTTAAACATGCTGATTGTACCTTACATACTGACACTTTAGTAACTAGCTACATATTTTCTAAAAGTAGATCATGTCAAGCAGACAGGTAGATACTAGAATGTAGAAACATTAAACATTTTGGCCTATCTACTGTACCTTGCTAGCTAGCTAGCTATTCTGACAGGTAGCTAACGCGTTAGCTAGCTAACTAGCTGGGCTTGGTCTTCCTATAAATTTAACTTGATTTGTAAATAACTAACGTCAGACCTGGTGATAACTAGTTAGCATAGCATAAACCGCTCAAAATGTAGATATCACATTACTTTAGTTACTCCACCCACCTATCAAGCTGGGGATGTGTATTGCTAAACTTCAGAGGGATACCCACTTAAAATCGCTCTTTTTCCACGAGCACAACAGTTCAGTTATTTAGTGGCTACTTCCGTGGAGGTGCAGCAACACTGTGATGAATGACATGCCGTCAAAAATAGGAGTTCTGCTGCCACCTATTGGATTTGCGTTCGAACTTTTTTGGAGATGTATTTTTTGCCAGCCCAAAAACATTATTATGGCAGTGCTATTTCTATTCGTAAAAATTATATTCAAACGTCAAAAGCAGAAAAAATATATAATTTCATAAGCTAAATGTAATTGACCCATCATGCAATCTGAGGTCAAGGTTCGTTTTGCATTGCTACTTCCGCCTTACTTGCCGGCCGCTTCTTGTTGTCAAGAAACGTCACTTCTCAGCTCAGAAATTACATTGTGATATTGGGGATAAAATGGCATCACCTAACTCATATAAACTAAGCTGCTCTATACCTGGTCATGAAATGGATGTGAGAGGTCTTTCAGCTGCTTTTTTCCCTGACGGAGCCTTTGTGTCTGTTTCCCGAGACCGAACCGGACGAGTCTGGGTACCAAACTCAAGGTACCGCGAGCTAGCTTAGCTCAACAGACAATAATGTGGTTCTCACCATTTTAATGTCGTAAAGATAATCAGTTAGGAACCCTAGCCACACACATCGATGCCCCTCTCAATTCAACATAAGCATTATGTAAAGGCAAATCAACAAGTCGCTGCTATTGCATCGACTCTAGCTAGCAAAATTAGCGTTGTCATTCTCTTAGCAAGTATTATGCAGTGTTGTTTCCACATCGGATAGTCCCCCATTCACAACACGCCAACTGTATGTGACACAAAGTTTCTTAAACTTGAAGGACGAGATTTATCGCTAGACCTTATGGCTATTGTTAGCTAGCTAGTTAGCTAACGTTATTAACGTTTCCTTTATAGCTAGCAACGCTTTTCTATAGCTAGTTAATCATTCGAAATAGCCAGAGCCTGTTCAGAATTTGACACCGCCCTGTTCTGCATTGGAAATGTAATACAATTTAATTTCATATAACATGTTTTGTCTCTCTTCAGCCCAGACAGGGGGTTCACAGAAATGCATTGCATGACAGGTCATCAAACTTTTGTATCCTGTGTATGCATCATCGCTCCAAGTGACACATATCCTCGGGGACTCATAGCCACTGGTGGAAATGACCACAACATATGTGTTTTCACACTGGACCAACCACAACCATTATTCACCCTGAAGGGACACAAAAACACAGGTAGAGTTGATAAACAGTTAATGCATTATTTTGCAACACCTAATTGAATGTGATTACTTTACTTCAAATACCAACTTGGTCTGATGACACTTTTGTTGTGAATAGCTAGAAATGATCCATGATATGTATGTCCACAGTGTGCACTCTGTCCTCTGGAAAGTTTGGAACCCTACTGAGTGGCTCATGGGACACCACAGCAAAAGTCTGGCTCAACGAGAAGTGCATGATGACCTTACAGGTAAAGTGTATGAGACATGTTCAGTAGAGCTCAATTTAGCAAAAACATTTTGCGACATAAAATGAAAATCTGTGTTCTTATTGAATAAGTTTCGCAACATTTTCTCTGTACTGAACACAACCCAGGTGAGTGAATATGGCTAGATGTGCTCTTTTGTATTCCAGGGGCACACAGCAGCAGTGTGGGCAGTGGTCATATTACCTGAACAAGGCCTCATGCTGTCAGGATCAGCTGACAAGACCATCAAGCTGTGGAAGGCTGGGCATTGTGAGAAGACATTTACAGGTGAGATATTAATGCACCCACAAACCACCGTTCCCTCCATAAATATGGTGGCAGTACTGAGGCCAGACATCACCGAATGCATTCGTCTGTCCCAGGTCACGAGGACTGTGTCAGAGGGCTAGCGGTGGTCAGCGACCTGGAGTTCTTTTCCTGCAGCAATGACACCAGTATCAGGAGATGGCTGGTGACTGGGGAATGTGTGCAGGTATACTACAGCCATACCAACTACATCTACAGCCTGGCCGTCTTCCCCAATGGACAAGGTACAGTATGGACGACTGATCCCAGACAATCTACCTGTGCCCTGTTTTTAGAAACACTATGCCCTAGGAAAGTGTGACAGTCTGTTTGTAGAACCACTATGCCCGGAAAGTGTGACAGTCTGTTTGTAGAACCACTATGCCCGAGGAAAGTGTGACAGTCTGTTTGTGCTTCAAATCACATTTTATTTGTCACATGCGGTGAATACAACCTTACAGTGAAATGCTTACTTACAAGCCCGTACCCAACAATGCAGTTTTAAGAAAAATAAGTGTATAGTAAAAAAATAGATAAGTTAAGTTGACAATTGTTAGGGCCTTCCTCTTGACACCTCCGGGTATAGAGGTCTGGGATGGCAGGAAGCTTGGCCCCAGTGATGTACTGGGCCGTACGCACTACCCTCTGTAGTGCCTTGCTGTCAGATGCTGTGCAGTTGACGTACACGGCAGTGATGAAGCCAACTTTTTTGAGGATCTGAGGACCCATTCCAAATCTTTTCAGTCTCCTGAGGGGGAATAGGCTTTGTCGTGCCCTCTTCACGACTGTCTTGGTGTGTTTGGACCATGATAATTTGTTGGTGATGTGGACAACAAGGAACTTGAAGCTCTCAACCTGCTCCACTACAGCCTGTTGATGAGAATGGGGGCATGCTCGGTCCTTCTTTTCCTGTAGTCCACAATCATCTCCATTGTCTTGATCACGTTGATGGAGAGGTTGTTATCCTGGCACCACATGGCCAGGTCTCTGACCTCCTCCCTATAGACTGTCTCATCGTTGTCGGTGATCAGGCCTACCACTGTTGTGTCGTCGGCAAACTTGATGATGGTGTTGGAGTCATGCCTGGCCATGTAGTCATGGGTGAACAGGGAGTACAGGAGGGCACTGAGCACGCACCCTTGAGGGGCCCCCGTATTGTGGATCAGCATGGCAGATGTTTTTTTTTTCCTTAAGGGGTGTGTTGTTACCTACCCTTACCACCTAGGGACGGCCCTTCAGAAAGTCCAGGATCCAGTTTCAGAGGGAGGTGTTGAGTCCCAGGGTCCTTAGCTTAGTGATGAGCTTTGAGGGCACTATTGTGTTGAACACTGAGCTGTAGTCAATGAACAGCATTTTCACGTAGGTGTTCTTTTTGTCCAGGTGGGAAAGGGCAGTGTAGAGTGCAATAAAGATGGCATCATCTGTGGATCTGTTGTGGCAGTTTGGGATAATGGTGTTGTTTGGGATAATGGGATAATGGTGTTGTTGTGAGCCATGACCAGCTTTTCAAAGCACTTCATGGCTGCAGATGTGAGTGCTACGGGTTGGTAGTCATTCAGGCAGGTTATCTTAGTGTTCTTGGGCACAGGGACTATGGTGGTCTGCTTGAAACATGTTGGCATTACAGACTCAGTCAGGGACAGGTTGAAAATGTCAGTGAAGACACTTGCCAGTTGTTCAGCAGATGCTCGGAGTACACATCCTGGTAATCTGTCTGGTCCTGCAGCCTGGTGAATGTTGACCTGTTTTTAAAGGTCTTACTCACATCGGCTACGGACAGCGTGATCACAAAGTTGTCCGGAACAGCTGATGCTCTCATGCATGCTTCAGTGTTGCTTGCCTCGAAGCGAGCATAGAAGTAATTTAGCTCGTCTGGTAGGCTCGTGTCACTGGGCAGCTCGTGGCTGGCTTCCCTTTGTAGTCTGATAGTTTGCAAGCCCTGCCACATCCGACGAGCATCTGAGCCGGTGTAGTACAATTCAATCTTAGTCCTATATTGATGCTTTGCCTGTTTGATGGTTCGTTTGAGGGCATAGTGGGATTTCTTATAAGCGTCCGGGTTAGAGTTCTGCTCCTTGAAAGCGGCAGCTCTACCCGTTAGCTCAGTGTGGATTATTGCCTGAAATCCATGGCTTCTGGTTGGGGTATGTACTTAAGGTCCCTGTGGGGACGACGTCATCGATGCACCTATTGATGAAGCCAGTGACTTATGTGGTGTACAGCCATCGGAAGAATCCCGGAACATATTCAGTCTGTGCCAGCAAAACTGTCCTGTCTTTATTGACCGAGTCACTGGTCCGCCCTGTTTTAGTTTTTGCTTGTAAGCAGGAATCAGGAGGATAGAATTATGGTCAAATTTGCCAAATGGAGGGCTAGGGTGAGCTTTGTATACATCTCTGTGTATGGAGTGAAGGTGGTCTAGAGTTTTTTTTTTTTCTTCTGGTTGCACATTTTAATATGCTGGTAAAAATTTGGTCAAATGGATTTAAGTTTCCCTGCATTAAAGTCCCCGGCCACTAGGAGCGCCGCCTCTGGATGAGCGTTTTCCTGTTTGCTTATGGCCTTATACAGCTCATTGAGTGCAGATTTAGTGCCAGCACTCTTTTGGTAAATGGTGTGGTCTACAGCTTATCATGAGATACTCTACCTCAGGCGAGCAAAACCTTGAGACTTCCTTCATTTTAGATTTCGTACACCAGCTGTTGTTTACAAATATACACAGACCGCCACCCCTTGTCTTACCAGAGGCAGCTGTTCTATCTTGCCGATTTAGCATAATTTAGCAGTATTTTATCCATGTTATCGTTCAGCCACGACTTGGTGAGATATTACAGTTTTTAATGTCCCGTTGGCAGGATATTCGTGACCGTAGTTCAACTATTTTGTTATCCAATGATTGTACGTTGGCTAATAGGACTGATGGTAGAGGCAGATTACCCACTTGTCGTCAGATCCTTACAAGGCACCCTAACCTATGTTCCCGATATCTCTGTCTCTTTGTCATGTGAATGACAGGAATGTCATAAGACACGGTGGCAGAAACATTATTTACAAAATAAGTTACAAATAATGCGAAAAAACACGCACAATTGGTTGAGCGCCCGTAAAACGGCAGCCATCTCCCCCGGCACCATTATGTTTTCATAGTAGAAAAGATAACTCCTGCACACACGATATTGCCTCTGCACATTTACTTTGTTGAAGTTTCCGTCAGACATTTTTCAAGACAATCTGTTGGTGCTCTCCTCCCCTCTCAGATTTTGTGAGCACAGGAGAGGACCGGACCTTGAGGATATGGAAGCAGGGCGAGTGCCAACAGACCATCCGTCTCCCAGCCCAGTCAGTGTGGTGCTGCTGTATCCTGCCCAACGGGGATATAGCTGTGGGAGCCAGGTAAACCCCACTGTTAATCCACTGTCCAACCATTTCTATCTCACTGTCAAAGGACATGAGACATAGCAGTATAATACATGAAAACAACTGCATCACCTCTATCAGAGATAGATAAACAGTACCAGTCAAAAGTTTGGACACACCTACTCATTCCAGGGTTTTTGTTTATTTTTTACTATTTTCTACTTTGTAGAACAGTAGTGAAGACATCAAAACTATGAAATAACACATGTGGAATCATGTAGCAACCAAAAAAGTGTTAAACAAATATTTATATTTGAGTTTCTGACAGCTTTGCACACGCTTGACAGCTTTGCACACGCTCGGCATTCTCTCAACCAGCTTCATGAGGTAGTCACCTGCATTTCAATTAACAGGTGTGCCTTGTTAAAAGTTAATTTGTGGAATTTGTTTCCTTAATGCGGTTGAGCCAATCAGTTGTGTTGTGACATGGTAGTGGTGGTATACAGAAGATGGCCCTATTTGCTAAAAGACCAAGTCTATATTATGGCAAGAACAGCTCATATAAGCAAAGAGAAATGACAGTCCATCATTACTTTAAGACATGAAGGTCAGTCAATATGGAAAATTCAAGTGCAGTCGCAAAAACCATCAAGCACTATGATGAAACTGGCTCATGAGGACCGCCACAGGAAAGGAAGACCCAGAGTTACCTCTGCGGCAGAGGATAAGTTCATTAGAGTTACCAGCTTCAGAAATTGCAGCAGGGTATAACTGCTTCACAGAATTAAAGTAACAGACACATCTCAACATCAACTGTTCAGAGGAGGCTGCGTGAATCAGGCCTTCATGGTAGAATTGCTGCAAAGAAACCACTACTAAAGGACACCAATAATAAGAAGAGACTTGCTTGGGCCAAGAAACGTGAGCAATGGACATTAGACCAGTGGAAATCTGTCCTTTGGTCCACATTTTTTGTGTCTTTGTGAGACGCAGTGTAGGTGAACGAATTATCACAGCATGTGTAGTTCCCACTGTGAAGCATGGAGGAGAACGTGTGGAGGTGCTTGGCTGGTGACACTGATTT
Organism: Oncorhynchus clarkii lewisi; assembly: GCF_045791955.1. Taxonomy (NCBI): domain Eukaryota; kingdom Metazoa; phylum Chordata; class Actinopteri; order Salmoniformes; family Salmonidae; genus Oncorhynchus; species Oncorhynchus clarkii. The sequence continues at coordinate 39,147,473 of NC_092167.1, read as the reverse complement.
ATTTAGAATTCAAGGCACACTTAACCAGCATGGCTACCACAGCATTCTGCAGCAATACGCCATCCCATCTGGTTTGCGCTTAGTGGGACTATAATTTGTTTTTCAACAGGACAATGACCCAACACACCTCCAGGCTATGTAAGGGCTATTTGACCAAGAAGGAGAGTGATGGAGTGCTGCATCAGATTACCTGGCCTCCTCAATCACCCGACCTCAACCCAACCCGTTACAGCCTTATTCTAAAATTGATTAAATAAAACATGTTCCTCATCAATCTACACACAATACCCCATAATGACATGGCAAAAACAGGTTTATAGAAATACCTTATTTACATAAGTATTCAGACCCTTTGCTATGAGACTCAGAATTGAGCTCTGGTGCATCCTGTTTCCATTGATCATCCTTGAGATGTTTCGATATCTTGATTGGAGTCCACCTGTGGTAAATTAAATTGATTCGACATGATTTGGAAAGGCACACACCTGTCTATATAAGGTCCCACAGTTGACAATGCATGTCAGAGCAAAAACCGAGCCATGAGGTCGAAGGAATTGTCCGTAGAGCTCTGAGACAGGATTGTGTAGAGGCACAGCTCTGGGAAAGGGTACCAAAATATTTCTGCAGCATTTAAGGTCACCACAGTGGCCTCACCCTTCTTAAATGGAAGAAGTTTGGAACCACCAAGACTCTTCCTAGAGCTGGCCGCCCGGCCAAACTGAGAAATCGGGGGAGAAGTGCCTTGGTCAGGGAGGTGATAAAGAACCCGATGGTCACTCTGACAGAGCTCCAGAGTTCCTCTGTGGAGATGGGAGAACCTTCCATAAGGACAACCATCTCTGCAGTACTCCACCAATCAGGCCTTTATGGTAGAGTGGCCAGACGGAAGCTACTCCTCAGTAAAAGGCACATGACAGCCCGCTTGGAGTTTGCCAAAAGGCACCTAAAGGACTCTCAGACCATGAGAAACAAGATTATTTTGTCTGATGAAACCAAGATTGAACTCTTTGGCCTGGCACCATCCCTACGGTGAAGCATGGTGATGGCAGCATCATGCTGTGTGGATGTTTTCCAGCGGCAGGGACTGGAAGAGACTCGTCAGAATCAAACTAAAGATTAACTGAGCAAAGTACAGAGATCCTTGATGAAAACCTGCTCCGGGTTCACATCCCAGCAGGACAACAATCCTAAGCACACAGCCAAGATGACGCATGAGTGGCTTCGGGACAAGTCTCAATGTCCTTGAGTGGCCCAGCCAGAACAACGACTTGAACCCAATCTAAAATCTCTGAAGAGACCTGAAAATAGCTGTGCAGCAATGCACCACAACCAACCTGACAGAGCTTGAGAGGATCTGCAGAAGAGAAGAATGGTAGAAACTCCCCAAATACAGGTGTGCCAAGCTTGTAGCGTCATACCCAAGAAGACTCGAGGCTGTAATCGCTGCCGAAGGTGTTTCAACAAAGTACTGAGTGAAGGATCTGAATACTTATGTCAATGTGATATTTCCGTTTTTTTATATATATAAATTACCCAACATTTCTAAAAACTTGTTTTTGCTTTGTCATTATGGGGTATTGTTTGTAGATTGATGGGGGGGGACTGTTGAATCCATTTTAGAATAAGGCTGTAACGTTACAAAATGTGGAAAAAGTCAAGGGGTCTGAATACTTTCTGAACTCACTGTATATTATTATTAATTAGTTAGTGAGTAGTTCAAAGTAAATTAAGAGAAACAGTTACATGGATAGAGTGAGGAGAGAGCAATGTTGCTGCGGTTACCTTGCTTTTGTGTCACCGATTTGTGTTATTCGCCTCACAGTGACGGCCTCATCAGAGTGTTCACTGAGGTGGAAGACCGCATGGCCAGCCCTCAGGACCTCCAAGCTTTCGAGGATGAGCTCTCCAAGACCACCATCGACCCCAAGACCGGGGACCTGGGGGACATCAAGATGGAGGATCTTCCAGGCAGGGATCACCTTGATGAGCCTGGTAATTATATTACGTACATATTCCATTATATTAATCCATTTCATTACACTATATATGTATTGATATCTATATATTCAATTAACAGAAAACTATTAGGACATTACATGCCCAACATCACTGTTTGGCTGTTATTGTTTTTTTGCATCTACAGCCCCTGATCACTGACATCTTTCATGAATGATAAACGTATTTTTACCAATCACCAATCTTTAGTAGAACTGAAACTATAAACCACAGAAGCACATGAAAAGTGGAGTAATTCAGAAACCCCCCTTGTTGTATTGGAGTGTGTAAAGTATGCACACTCATTAAGATGTGTGTCTGTCTCCCAGGGAATCGGGAAGGACAGACGCGGCTGATCAAAGAGGGCCAGAAGGTGGAGGCGTACCAGTGGAGCGTGGCCGACAGCCGCTGGATGAAGATAGGAGATGTGGTGGGAGGGTCCAATCAGCAGACCTCCAAGAAAGTCAACTATGAGGGGAAGGTGCGGTCACGAAATTCTGTCAGCCGGGGATTGTCAAGCAAATAACTGTCGGTCTCACGGTAATTGATCGTTAATTAACATGAACACATATCCTGGCTTCCCCACTGATGCAGACCTTTGGAACATCTACATTTTAAAAAAGTGTAATAAATCCATTTAATATAGCTTACACCTTTACAATAAATTAATTATTTATTCTAGACAGGCCTAAAGAAGTATGATATGAAGAAATTGTAGTCTTTCAGAAGAACAGAATAGCATACTGTGAGTTGTTCTAATGTCAGGTCATGATCTGACAATGCCAAATGGCTGTGGGCTACGGAAGTTCATTTAGGAGACGATATTTGCATTCAATTCCATGGCATTTGTTTATATTATTTTATAGTATGAAGAATACAATTGAACCAAGTTGAATAAAATAGAAAGGATATTTTCTCCAAACGCAGCTATTCTGTGTTGAGTGGTTAACAAAGAAATAGGTACTCCTATATGCTTCATTTAGAGTTGTTCTACAAACGTTGGGCAGGATGCGACTCTGATGATTTGAAAAAAGTTGTTTGAAAGGTATGGGTTCTTTGTTTTTTGTGCAGGCTGTACACACCACCAGTCTCTCATTCAGAATTTGACAAGCACTTGATAATGACTCAAATTTCACGGCGGCATCCCCTTTTGTGTGGCCGTAAAGCACCCTAAAAAAATCTGGAGTGCTGTGTTGTGCCCTTCTCCCTGAGTGCTGCGCGCTCCGAAGCACCTCGCACTCATATGGCTCTCCATCACATGATCAGGTCTTTCTCACAGGCTACAAGTGAAGACAGACACATCGGGGACGCAACTGCGCACGTCCTTATCCAATTCCGAGGTGCATATTGAAGATATTGGAAGAACTGTCCACTTTTACGTTTCGTCAGCCAACAAGATGAGTAGGGTTAGGCCTAACAAACAGCAAAAGCACTAGCCTATGTAAATGTACTGTCCCCCATAGTACAGTCGTGGCCAAAAGTTTTGAGAATGACATAAATATTAATTTTCACAGTCTGCTGCCTCAGTTTGTATGATGGCAATTTGCATATACTCCAGAATGTTATGAAGAGTGATCAGATGAATTGCAATTAATTGCCTTCTTTACCATGCAAATGAACTGAATCCCCCAAAAAACATTTCCACTGCATTTCAGCCCTGCCACAAAAGGAACAGCTGACATCATGATTCTCTCGTTAACACAGGTGTGAGTGTTGACGAGGACAAGGTTTGAGATCACTCTGTCATGTTGATTGAGTTCGAATAACAGACTGGAAGCTTCAAAAGGAGGGTGGTGCTTGGAATCATTGTTCTTCCTCTGTCAACCATGGTTACCTGCAAGGAAACATGTGCCGTCATCATTGCTTTGCACAAAAAGGGCTTCACAGGCAAGGATATTGCTGCCAGTAAGATTGTACCTAAATTAACAATTTTATCAGATCATCAAAAACTTCAAGGAGAGTGGTTCAATTGTTGTGAAGAAGGCTTCAGGGCGCCTAAGAAAGTCCAGCAAGCGCCAGGACCGTCTCCTAAAGTTGATTCAGCTGCGGGATCAGGGCACCACCAGTAAAGAGCTTGCTCAGGAATGGCAGCAGGCAGGTGTGAGTGCATCTCCACGCACAGTGAGACGAAGACTTTTGGAGGATGGCCTGGTGTCACGAAGGGCAGCAAAGAAGCCACTTCTCTCCAGGAAAAACAACAGGTACAGGGATTGGACTGCTGAGGATTGGGGTAAAGTCATTTTCTCTAATGAATCCCCTTTCCAGTTGTTTGGGGCATCTGGAAAAAAGCTTGTCTGGGGAAGATAAGGTGAGCAGCCATGAATAAAGAATGGTACCAACACATCCGCCGAGAGCAAATTCCCAACCATCCAGGAACAGTTTGGTGACAAACAATGCATTTTCCAGCATGATTGGAGCACCTTGTCATAAGGCAAAAGTGATAACTACGTGGCTCGGGGAAAAAAACATCAATATTTTGGGTCCATGGTCAGGAAACTCCCAGACCTTAATCCCATTGAGAACTTGTGGTCAATCCTCAAGAGGCAGGTGGGGTGGACAAACAAAAACCCACACATTCTGACAAACTTCAAGCATTGATTATGCAAGAATTGTCTGCCAGCAGTCAGGATGTGGCCCAGAAGTTAATTGACAGCATGCCAGGGCGGATTGCAGAGGTCTTGAAAAAGAAGGGTCAACACTGCAAATATTGACTCTATGCATCAACTTCATGTAATTGTCAATAAAAGCCTTTGACACTTGTGAATTGCTTGTAATTATACTTCAGTATTCCATAGTAACATCTGACAAAAACACTGAAGCAGTAAACTTTGGAAAATAATATTTGTGTCATTCTCAAAACTTTTGGCCACGACTGTACATAAGTTGACATTCTATTCTGTGCAATAAATAAATATTCAGAACATAGTCTGAGACAGTTGTGAGATGTGATGGATCCCAAATTAATACAAGCACTAGCATCCCCAAAAATGTTTACGCAATGCGTCAAACGCAACAGATCAGAACGTTTAGCTTTAAATTTTGATAAACTATTAGGCTATTTGTTCACATTATAAGTACAGCAATGCGCATATGGCAGTAGGCTAAAAGTGTGAATGTTACATTCGCGAGAGAACACCATTATCAAAAGTTACCACAAATGTGATTATGCATGTAATGCTTTTATTATAAAGGTGCATTTTTATGGTGAAAATTATCTTCCTCAAACTTGAAACTCACGCACTGCGAATGTATGCCAGTTAGGCTCTACAACCGTTATAAAGCAGATGAATGTGCTTAATTTAAAAAAGTTATTTGGCCACTTTAGGTGTGATACTAACCTTATCCAAACAAAAAGGTCAGAGGGGCTACGCTACATGAGGTGTGCGACTATGATTAGAAAAATTTGCCAAAAAAAAGGCATTGTTTCTTGCCTTAAGCTGGGCTTCATAAGTGATAATATATAATTCACAAGTGATAGGCTAATATTGTCACCCATCGGAGTATTCTTGATTTAATCTTGTCATTACATATACTAAATCAAATATTTGTTTTGATTTAGAATGTACCTTGATCATGCACCTGTCTCGAAACGGGCAGCAGGAAAAAATACGTCACCTATGCACTTAAATAGCAAATGGAGGACGCTTTTCCCATGGTTCATTTTCATGCCAGCCAATTAGGCTATACTCCTGTTGTTAAGAGAAGCAATGTACTTAATATTAGGAAAGTTGAGAAATAAATATAGTAGGCCTAGTCTATAGAAAGCTGATGGGATCCTCCTCTTTTTAAGAGGCCATCACTCTGTTTTCTCACTCAATTGCGTGGCCTATGGAAATGTTGCATTACATGAGCTTCTCATGAAGTGTTTGATAAGATTTTTAATTACATTTGCATTGATGTCAGCGTTATTAGAGGGATAATAGAGTGCTGAGTACCAGGCAGTTAGCAAGTTTGATAGGCTACTAATGACCATCAGCAGCATTAGAGCTTGGAGAAGCCTAATTACTGTGACTAAACGGTCACTTGGAATTTGACTTCCTTCATGACTTGTGAACGCCATAATGGCGGTAATAAGGTCGCCGCAACAGCCATAGGTGCACCCCAACGTTAGGTCAATGATGATAACAATAGATAGACAGGTCGAGAGAGACTTTGCCTCAGAGGAAAATTGTGTGCTGACTACAAGACAACTCTGGTGAACAGAGTACAGATGCAAGGCAAATTATTCACAAGTGCATTTGATCTTCACTGAGGCGAGCTGTCAGACAGTGAATCACTCAACCCATCTTCCGAATGGTTTTCCAGGAGTACGACTTTGTCTTCACCATCGACATCAACGAGGGTGGCCCGTCCATGAAGCTGCCCTACAACGTGACGGACGACCCCTGGCTGACGGCTCACAACTTCCTGCAGAAGAACGAGCTCAGCCCCATGTTCCTGGACCAGGTGGCCAACTTCATCATCGAGAACACCAAAGGACACACCTTGGGAGCCGCCCCACCCAGCGCTGCCGACCCATTCACTGGTAAAGCCACTGGATCAACGAGCGCCATAGGCTACACTTAGGGCAATGTTTTCTTCTAAAGAAAACGTGCAGTGGACCAAGTTCACATAATGTTTAAAATAGACCAGCCTAGCCCAGTAGTATCAATCCATTCACTGGTGAAGCCATTGAGCCATCTTCACTATATAGGCCACGCCTGGGGCAGCATATTTGTCTTTGATGGGCAATTCCACTGTAACAGAGTGACTCAGAATTTTCACTTTAAAATGTATGTCAAACAAGTGATTGCAAAGTTAAACAAACCACAAAAGTCTTTGCACAAGGATGACTTTCTGTAAAGGTTAACTGAAAATGTCACAAACGCATTGACTTGAAGAACAGTGCAGACGCAAAGTCCGGTAACAGAATGACGGCACCAGCAGCACAAACCGTCATTCCGTCAACTGCACTCTTCTTCAAGTAAATGTGTTTTTGTAAAATGTTCTTTGGAAATGGTTAAGTCATCCTTGTGCAAAGAGTTGTATGGTTTGTTTAAATTTGCAATCATTGTTTTTTTTTGTTTGACATACATTTTAATGTGAAAAATCTCAGCATCACTCTGTTACAGTGGAATTGCCTCTAACAAACATTGTGCAACGTTACTGTAAACAATTGGAATAGACGGGATCACAGCAAGTAAATACAAAATGTGTTTGGAATACCAGACTTACTGTATATTTACCCTGCTTTTGTCATGTTCACCATCAGGCTCAGGCCGATACATCCCTGTAGCTGCCGACAATAGAGCAGGTTTTGGGGCTGACCCCTTCACAGGTAAATAAAAACAAATGTCCTTTTCTTGTAGATTTCAGTTTGTTGAGAACATGCTGTTCTAATGTATTATATGGCATTTTCATTCTATGGCTATGCTAATACATTATTACGGCACTTTCCCCAGGCACTGGGCGATACATCCCAGGATCGGGGACTCCCACAGGGGCGCCGGTGGGCGCGGCAGACCCCTTCACAGGTAAGTCACTATAGCAATGCCCCGGGTTCAATCAAAGGTTGCATTGACACACGGTCCTGTTTTTTTTATTTTCACTCATAATAAAAGACAACCCAATAACACTGCTAAAGCAGATGAAATCTAGTCTCTAGTATTTTGTTTGTTTGAGGTGTAACATTTGCCTGTCTTCTTTTCTTCCCAGGTGGGGGTGCCTACTCCTCAGCTGCCTCGAGGCAGACATCCACCAACATCTACTTCCCCAAAACGGACGGGGTGACCTTCGAGCAGGCCAACGCAACACAGATAATGGGTATGTAAACACTGACCAAAACATGATCCCTTCGTATTTTATTCCATATTTTCCTACCAGCAGAAATAATCTCTATTTATTCAGCGTACAAAACTGCACTGTGGCTGAACTGAAACAATGTGCATAGCTACATGAAAACCTCACTACAGAAAATACATCCCGGATATTACAGTGTCCTAACATACTCAATTGCCTCTCTCTATGTTAATGTTGCCCTTCCACCACCAGCCAAGCTGAGGGAGCTGAACGGTGGGGCCCCTGGTGAATACAGGCTGTCTGAGGAGGTGCTGGGGAGCCTGGAGAAGCTGCTGGTATCTGTATGTGACCCCTGTGCCTCAGAGCAGCCCACCACCGAGCAGATCAGCCTTCTCTGGAAGACCTCTCACTGGCCAGAAGGTAGGCTAACAATCATTATGGGTTTTGTATTTATTAAGGATCCCCATTTAGTTACTGCCAAGGCAGCAGCTACTCTTCAAATCAAAGTTTATTTGTCACGTGTGCCGAATACAAGTGTAGACCTTACAGTGAAATGCTTACTTACAGGCTCTAACCAATAGTGCAAAAAAGGTATTAGGTGAACAATGGGTAAGTAAAGAAATAAAACAACAGTAAAAAGACAGGCTATATACAGTAGCGAGTCTACATACAGACACCGGTTAGTCAGGCTGATTGAGGTAGTATGTACATGCAGATATGGTTAAAGTGACTATGCATACAGTGGGGCAAAAAAGTATTTAGTCAGCCACCAATTGTGCAAGTTCTCCCACTTAAAAAGATGAGAGAGGCCTGTAATTTTCATCATCGGTACACTTCAACTATGACAGACAAAATGAGAAAAAAAAATCCAGAAAATCACATTGTAGGATTATTGATGAATTTATTTGCAAATTATGGTGGAAAATAAGTATTTGGTCACCTACAAACAAGCAAGATTTCTGGCTCTCACAGACCTGTAACTTCTTTAAGAGGCTCCTCTGTCCTCCACTCGTTACCTGTATTAATGGCACCTGTTTGAACTTGTTATCAGTATAAAAGACACCTGTCCACAACCTCAAACAGTCACACTCCAAACTCCACTATGGCCAAGACCAAAGACCTGTCAAAGGACACCAGAAACAAAATTGTAGACCTGCACCAGGCTGGGAAGACTGAATCTGCAATAGGTAAGCAGCTTGGTTTGAAGAAATCAACTGTGGGAGCAATTATTAGGAAATAGAAGACATATAAGACCACTGATAATCTCCCTCGATCTGGGGCTCCACGCAAGATCTCACCTCGTGGGGTCAAAATTATCACAAGAACGGTGAGCAAAAATCCCAGAACCACACGGGGGGACCTAGTGAATGACCTGCAGAGAGCTGGGACCAACATTTTTTTTCTCATTTTGTCTGTCATAGTTGAAGTGTACCTATGATGAAAATTACAGGCTTCTCTCATCTTTTTAAGTGGGAGAACTTGCACAATTGGTGGCTGACTAAATACTTTTTTGCCCCACTGTATGATAAACAGAGAGTAGCATGAGTGTAAAAGAGGGGTTGGGGGGGGCACACAATGCAAATAGTCCCGGTAGCCATTCAATTACCTGTTCAGGAGTCTTATGGCTTGGGGCTAAAAACTGTTGGGAAGCCTTTTTGTCCTAGACTTGGCACTCCGGTATCGCTTGCCATGCGGTACTGGGGTTGGGGTCCAGCCGGGCTGGGGTCTGACAATTTTTAGGGCCTTCCTCTGACACCGCCTGGTGTAGAGGTCCTGGATGGCAGGCAGCTTGGCCCCAGTGATGTACTTGGCCGTACGCACTACCCTCTGTAGTGCCTTACGGTCGGAGGCCGAGCAATTGCCGTACCAGGCAGGCTCTCGATGTTGCAGCTGTAGAACCTTTTGAGGATCTCAGGACCCATGCCAAATCTTTTTTGTTTCCTGAGGGGGAATAGGCTTTGTCGTGCCCTCTTCACAACTGTCTTGGTGTGTTTGGACCATTCTAGTTTGTTGTTGATGTGGACACCAAGGAACTTGAAGCTCTCAACCTGCTCCACTACAGCCCCGTCTATGAGAAAGGGGGCGTGCTCGGTCCTCCTTTTCCTGTAGTCCACAATCATCTCCTTAGTCTTGGTTATGTTGAGGAATAGGTTGTTATTCTGGCACCACCCGGCCAGGTCTCTGACCTCCTCCCTATAGGCTGTCTCGTCGTTGTCGGTGATCAGGCCTACCACTGTAGTGTCGTCTGCAAACTTAATGATGGTGTTGGAGTCGTGCCTGGCCGTGTAATGTAATGCCTGGGGTCCAGCAACATTAAGGCAGTTATATACAATTTAAAATATTACATGATATTACATTTCATAACCCTTTTCACAACACGTTGTGTTCTCTCAGGCCACTACTCTACTATCACATATCTACAATACAAAATCCACATGTGTGTAGAGTGCCTGTTCTACCTACATGTACATATTACCTCAATTACCTCGACTAACTGGTGCCCCCACACATTGACTCTGTACCGGTGCCCCCTGTATATGGCCTTGCTATTGTTATTTTACTGCTGCTGTTTAATTATTTGTTACTTTTATTTGACATTTTTTACTTTTCAATTTTTTACTTAACACATTTTTCTTAACTTGTTGGTTAAGTAAGCATTTCACTTCGGCGCATGTGACAAATAACATTAGATTTGTTTTATCGTGTGTGTGTGTGTGTGTGTCTCTCTTCACAGTCCCCGCTGTTCCATAAGGTGTATTTTTATTGGTTATTTAAATCTGATTCTACTGCTTGCATCAGTTACCTGGTGTGGGATAGAGTTCCATGTAGTCATGGTTCTATGTAGTACTGTGCACCTCCCATAGTCTGTTCTGGACTTGGGATTTGTAAAGAGACCTTTGGTGGCATGTCTTGTGTGGTATGCATGGGTGTCTGAGCTGTTTGCTAGTAGTTTAAACCGGCACCTCGGTGCATTCATGTCAAGAAGTGATGAAGTCAATCTCTCCTTCACTTTGAGCCATGAGAGAGTTCCATTCATGTTATTAATGTTAGCTCTCCGTGTACATTTAAGGGCCTGCCGTGCTGCCCTGTTCTGAGACAATTGTAATTTTCAGAGGTGCCTCTTTGTGACACCTGACCACACAACTGAACAGTAGTCCAGGTGTGACAAACCTATGTTCTGAAGGACCAGCGCTTTATTATAGACAGACTACTCCCCATCTTAGCTACTGTTGTATCAACATGTTTTAACCATGATAGTTTACAATCCAGGGTTACTTCAAGCAGTTTAGTCATCTCAACTTGCTCAATTTCCACATAATTTATTATAAGATTTAGTTGAGGTTCAGGGTTTAATGAATGATTGTGCCCCAAATACAATGCTTTTAGTTGTTGTAATATTTAGGAATAACTTATTCCTTGTCACCCATTCTGAAACTAACTGCAGATCTTTGTTAACTGATGCAGTGACATCACTCTCTGTAGGAGCTGACGTGTATCGTGTTGAGTCATCCGCATACATAGACACTCTGGCTTTAGTCAGTCAGTGGCATGTCATTAGTAAAGATTGCAAAAATTAAGGGGCCTAGACAGCTGCCCTGGGAAATTCCTGATTCTACCTGGATTATGTTGTAGAAGCTTCCCTTAAAGAACACATTCTGTGTTCTGTTAGACAGGTAACTCTTTGTCCACAATAAAGCAGGATGTGTAAAGCCGTAACACATACGTTTTCCCATCAGCAGACTATGATCGATAAGGTCAAAAGCCACACTGAAGTCTAACAAAACAGCTCCCACAAACCTTTATCATCAATTTCTCTCAGCCAATCATCAGTCATTTGTGTAAGTGCTGTGCTTGTTGAATGTCCTTCCCTATAAGCGTGCTGAAAGTCTGTTGTTAATTTGTTTACAGTAAAATAGCATTGTATCTGGTCAAATGCAATTTTTTTCAAACGCTTCCAAAGGGTTGGTAACAGGCTGATCAGCTATTTGAGCCTATAAAGGGGGCTCTACTATTGTTAGGGTAGCGGAATTACTTTTGCTTCTCCAAGCCTGAGGGCACAAATTGTTTTACTATAGCCTTGGGCAGGACTAAGGTTTATCTCACTAGACTGGAGTTCTGATAAGCATTTTATTGTTTGACTTCAGTTTCAGTGTTTTCAAAAATAAAAAGCCCCATCAGCCTTTTCAAGCATGTGAAACTATTGCACATTCCAGTATTTAAACATATGGTGATGTCCCTTGTGAGCCTACTATCACTTCATTGACATGTAATCATCTCTTCTCTCTCCTGTCCTCCAGACATAGTCTTCCCCGTCCTGGACATCCTGAGGCTGGCGGTGCGCCACCCACAGGTCAACGAGAGCCTGTGCGGCGGCGACGCAGACGATGGCGTTGCGCTCTGCAACCACCTACTGAGCCTGATGAAGCCGCAGGCCCGGCCAGCCAATCAAATGCTGGCGCTGCGGACGCTCTGCAACTGCTTTAGTGGCTGGCGTGGCCGAGCCCTCCTATTGGCCCAACGGGAGGCTGTCCTGTCGCACGCTGCCGACCTGTGCTCCGTGTGCAACAAAAACATTCACATCGCCCTGGCCACTCTCGTCCTCAACTACGCCGGCTCCCTCCACGGCCAGCCTGACCTGGAAGCCAAGGCCCAGTGTCTGTCGGTGGCCAGTGCAGCGCTGGAGTCAGTGCAGGACAAGGAGGCGGTGTTTAGGCTCCTAGTGGCCCTGGGGACCACAGTGGCCTCCGACCAGACGGCCCAGGATCTGGCCAAGTCCCTGGGGGTCACGTCACAGATCGCCAAGTACACCTCTGTTACCGACCCGGCCAAGGTTGGCGAGTGCTGCCAGCTGGTTTTAAAAGAACTGCAGTGATCTGATCTCATTTTCTGTGTTTTAATCCACACCAGTATCCCCTTTCCCCTTACATTATTACTAGTCTCTGTTCAAGTGTTTTATTGATTTCTGACTGGTGGACTGTTGGATTGCATGTGCTGCAATAAAAAGATGTACAAATTGAATATTTCATTCAGCCTTTATTAATGATGGAGTTGGTGAGAAAGTAGGATTTAAATAGAAATGGCTGCGTTTACACATGCAGCCCAATCCTGATCTTTTGACCAATCAGATCAGCTCTGAAAAAGATCTAATGTGAAAAGATCTGACTTGATTGGTCAATAGACCAATTAGTGGAAAACATCCGAATTGGGCTGGAATCAGGCTAGTTTATCACCCATCTGCTACATTACCTGAGTTAGACACGGTTGAATCATTAGATGAATACTAAAAGGTCAGTGATCTTAAAGGAATAGTTCACTGAAATTACAAAATTACATTTGGTTTTCTTACCCTGTCCGTAGACTGCTTACGGGGAAAGGAAAGCAATATGGAATTTGGGTGAACTATCCCTTTAAGTTTAGAAAGTCATGTAACATCAAGCAAAAGCAAGTTTTCACCTGGCATCGTGATCCGAGAAATGCATCAATCGCAGATCAGATCACAGGTGAAAGCATGCAATGAATGTCCACTCTGCAACAATGAAGTAAGTGGCATGTTGTCCCCAGTGCCACCCTCTTGGTGAACTATTTACGCAGCACCTCAGTTCCTCATGGTAAATACTGTAACTGTAAACAGTGGAATCTTAACTATGACGCTGCATGGGATAGCAGCTGTCTTATGGGCTCCTAACCAATTATGGTATGTTTTTTTTGAGCTGGTCTTAACTTTTCTTTTGTGCATAATGTTTCCTCCATCATTTCCTATGACTGGAAACCGCTTCTGGACATCAGAACAGCGATCACTACCCTCTATTTGGACGAAAATGTCTACTAAAATGAGTTGGCAGCTCTGGACGTTCTGCCTACTCTGGACCATGCCCTAATCCCCGGGAATCGAAAGAGGAAGTGGCGGAGAAAGAGGCAGGTGAGCCGGCCCCATGACAAGACTTTGTTGGTGAGTAAATAGACTGCCATTGCCCACTGTCCTACTAGCAAACGTGCAGTCACTGGAGAACAAACCATGACTATCCTATCAACGGGATGTTTTTCAGAGTTGTGGCTGAACGAGGACATGGATATAAAGTACCAGTCAAAAGTTTGGACACTTACTCATTCAAGGGTTTTTCTTTATTTTTACTATTTTCTACATTGTAGAATAATAGTGAAGACATCCAGACTATGAAATAACACATATGTACTAACCAGAGTGGTAAACAAATCAAAATATATTTTATATTTTTCAAAGTAGCCACTCTTTGCCTTTGACAGTTTTGCACACTCTTGGCATTCTCTCAACCAGCTTCACCTGGAATCCTTTTCCAACAGTCTTGAAGTTCCCACATATACTGATCCTTTGTTGGCTGCTTTTCCTTCACTCTGCGGTCCAACTCATCCCAAACCATCTCAATTGGGTTGAGGTCGGGTGAATTGTGGAGGCAAGGTCATCTGGTGCAGCACTCTCCTTTGTCAAATAGCCCTTACACAGCCTGGAGGTGTGTTGGGTCATTGTCCTGTTGAAAATCAAATGATAGTTCCACTAAGCGCTAACCAGATGGGATGGAGTATTGCTGCAGAATGCTGTGGTCACCATGCTGGTTAAGTGTGCCTTGATTTCTAAATAAATCACAGACAGAACCCCCACACCATGCTTCACGGTGGGAACAACACATGCAGACATCATCCGTTCACCTACACTGCGTCTCACAAAGACACAACGTTGTCCATTGCTAATGTTTCTTGGCACAAACAAGTCTCTTCTGGTGTTCATTAGTATAAGGTTCTTTGCAGCAATTCCACCATTAAGGCCTGATTCAGGAAGTCTCCTCTGAACAGTTGATGTTGAGATATGTCTGTTACTTGAACTCTGTGAAGCATTTATTTGGGCTGCAATTTCTGAGGATGGTAACTCTAATGAACCTATCCTCTGCCGCAGAGGTAACTGGGTCTTCCTTTCTTGTGGTGGTCCTCATGAGACCGTTTCATCATAGCGTTTGATGGTTTTTGCGACTGCACTTGAAGAAACTTTCATGTCTTAAAGTAATTATGGACTGTCGCTTATTTTGCTTATTTGAGCTGTTCTTGTCATATTATGGACTTGGTCTTTTACCAAATTGGGCTGTCTTCTGCATACCACCCCTACCTTGTCACTAAACAACTGATTGGCTCAAACGTATTAAGAAGGAAAGAAATTCTACAAATGAACTTTTAACAAAGCACACCTGTTAATTGAAATGCATTCCATGTGACTACCTCATGAAGCTGGTTGAGAGAATGCCAAGAGTGTGTAAAGCTGTCATCGAGGCAAAGGGTGGCTACTTTGAAGAATCTCCAATATATTTTGATTTGTTTAACAATTGTTTGGTTAGTACATGATTCCATATGTTATTTCATAGTTTTGATGTCTTCACTATTATTCTACAATGTAGAGAATAGTAAAAATAAAGAAAAACCCTTGAATGAGTTGTGTCCAAACATTTGACTGATACTGTACATCTCACTGGTTTTTCTATGCATCGTCAAGACCGGACAGCAGATTCGGACGAAGGGAGGTGGGGTGTGTCTCTTTGTTAACAATAGCTGTGCACAATCTATAATGTTAAGGAAGTCTTGAGTTTTTGCTCGCCTGAGTTACCTTACCTAATGATAAGATGCAGACGATACAATTTACCAAAAGTTTTCATCTATATTTTTCATATCTGTCTATTTACCACCACAAACCAATTCTGGCACTAAGACCACACTCAACAAGCTGTATAGGGCCATAAGCATACAAGAAAAGGCTAATTAAGGCAGCGTTTCTCGTGGGCAGTGATTTTAACTGAAATCCGTTTTACCAAATATTTACCAGCATGTCACCTGTGCAACTAGAGGTAACAAAACACTAGCTCACCTTTACTCTACAAACAGAAATACATACAAGGCTCTCCCTGGCCCTCCCTTTGTCAAATCAGATCATAACTCTGTATCCTCCTGCTTCCTTCTTATAAGCAAAAACTCAAACTGGAGGTACCAGTGAAGCGCTCAATACGCAAGTGGTCCGATGAAGCGGATGCTAAACTACAGGACTGTTTTACTAGCACAGATTGGAATATGTTCCAGGATTCATCCAATAACATTGATTTTACCACATCATTCACAGGCTTCATTAATAAGTGCATCGACAATGTCATCCACACAATTACCGTACGTACCCCAACCAGAAGCCATGAATTACAGGCAACATGCACACTGAGCTAGAGGCTAGAGCTGCCGCTTTCAGGGAGCGGGACACTAATCCGGCCACTTATAAGAAATCCCGCTATGACCTCCGAAGAGCCATCAAACAGGCAAAGCATCAAAACAGGACTAGGATCTAATCTTACTATGCCGGCTCTGATGCTCGACAGATGTGGCAGGGCTTGCGAACGATCACAGATTACAAAGGGAAGACCAGCTGCCCAGCGATACAAGCCTACCAGACGAGCTAAATGCCTTCTATGCTCGCTTCGAGGCAAGCAACACTGAACCATGCATTGGACCACCAGCTTTTCCGGACGCCACGCTGACCATCCACATTTTGTTGCGTTACAGCCTTATTCTAAAATTGATTAAATAGTTTTGTCCCCTCAATCTACACACAATACCCCATAATGACAAAGCAAAAATAGTTTTTTAGAATTTTTTGCTAAAATACAGATATTACATTTACATAATTATTCAGACCCTTTACTCAGTGCTTTGTTGAGGCACCTTTGGCAGCGATTACAGCCTAGAGTCTTCTTGGGTATGACATGACAAGCTTGGCACACCTGTATTTGGGGAGTTTCTCACATTCTTCTATGCAGTCTCTGCATTGCTATTTTCAGGTCTCTCCAGATATGTTTATCGGGTTCAAATCCGGGCTCTGGCTTGGCCACTAAAGGACATTCAGAGACTTGTCCCGAAGCCACTCCTGCGTTGTCTTGACTGTGTGCTTAGGGTCGTTGTTCTGTTGAAGGTGAACCTTCGCCCCAGTCTGAAGTCCTGAGCGCTCTGGAGCAGGTTGTCATCAAGGATCTCTCCGTACTTTGCTCAGTTCAACTTTCACTTGTTCCTCACTAGTCTGCCTGTCCCTGCTGCTGAAAAACAGCCCCACAGCATGATGCTGCCACCACCATGCTTCACCGTAGGGATGGTGCCAGGTTTCCTCCAAACGTGATGCTTGGCATTCAGGCCAAAGAGTTCAATCTTGGTTTCATCAGACCAGAGAATCTTGTTTCTGAGAGTCCTTTAGGTTCCTTTTGGCAAACTCCAAGCGTACTGTCATGTGCCTTTTACTAAGGAGTGGCTTCCGTCTGGCAACTCTACCAGAAAGACCTGATTGCTGCAGAGATGGTTGTCCTTTTGAAAGGTTCTCCCATCTCCACAGAGGAACTCTGGAGCTCTGTCAGAGTGACCATCGGGTTCTTGATCACCTTCCTGACCAAGGCTCTTCTCCCCCGATGGCGCAGTTTGGCAGGCGGCCAAGAGGAAGAGTCTTGTTGGTTCCAAACTTCTTCTATTTATGATGGAATGATGGAGGCCACTGTGTTCTTGGGGACCTTCAATGCTGCAGAAATGTTTTGGTACCCTTCCGCAGATCTGTGCCTCTACACAATCCTGTCTCCGAGCTCTACGGATAATTCCTTCGACCTCATGGCTTGGTGTTTGTGCGCTGACATGCACTGTCAACTGTGGGACCTTATATTGACAGGCTTGTGCCTTTTACAAAATCATGTCCAATCATTTACTACAGGTGGACTCCAATCAAGTTGTAGAAACAGGATGCACCTGAGCTCAATTTCGAGTCTCATAGGAAAGGGTCTGTATATTTATTTAAGTTGTTTTTATTTTTAATACATTTGCAAAAATGTCTGAACCTTTTTTTGCTTTGTCATTATGGGGTATATTGATGCTTTCCAAATGCACTGTACAGGGAGAAGGTCAGAGACCTGGTAGTGTGGTGCCAGGACAGCAACCTCTCCTTCAACGTCACATTGACTCGGTACAGGTAACCCCTGTATATAGCCTCATTGTTGTGTAATTTTATTGTTACTTTTTGATTTTGAATTTTTTTTACTTTAGTTTTTATTTAGTAAATATTTTCTTAACTCTATTTCTTGAACTGCATTGTTGGTTAAGGGCTTGTAAGTAAGCATTTCACGGTAAGGTCTACCTGTTGTATTCAGCGCACGTGACAAATAACATTTTTAGATTTTGATTTACATCATCATTTGGTACAGCAATTGGAATGCACCCGACCGCAAGGCACGACAGAGTACGGCCCAGTACACAACTGGGGCCGAGCTCCCTGCAATCCCTGCCACACAGGATTTATTTGTGTTCCACCTGCTAGACGGGAATAACCCCATATCCCTCCAGGACATGGATAAAGGTTTGTGGACAGACAGACTACCAAATGGCACTTGTTATGACATGAGTTCATTGTCAGTGCTATAGCCACAATTTTTCTGGAATAATTTCCGTCTTCGTGAAGCCAGTGAAAACCAGTCGAGCCGAGCGTGTGTTTCTGACAACAGACGTCCTGCTGGTGACAGATGGTACAGACAAACCCAAGGAGCTGCTGTACATGGTCACGGTCCCACCCCGGCAACAGCCACATGGAGTACATCAAACACCCCGTGGTGGCCATCAGCACCTTCAGCCAGATGGACATCGCTGCCAACCTGGTGGGCTACGTCCACAACAACAGAGCCACTACACCGCTGGAGACACCACAGTAATGGCAACACCTCTTCCAATCTATACAATTACTCTCTTTGGGGTCAATTCTAAGTTGATTTATGCACACCTAAATATCCTGTGCAATCACTTTTTGTATTATATTTACAGTGTTCATTCAGTGCCAAAAAATGGATATATCTGCTTTTCAAAATATACAACCAAAAAAATTATCAAATGCATTGAACAATGCAAGCTAGGTGCAATAATAACCTAGGTTCACACCCACAACCTTACCTAATATACAGGTATATTTAGTATCTATTGTTTATGAATGATAAGGTCTATTGCCTTACCCAGGTCTTTAACGGGTTTGTAGTCAGCAGCGGCAAGGCCACCCGTAACGGCACCCTGGAGATCTCTGTGGAGACCACCGGCCGCATCCTGCCCTTGCTGGCGTGTAACGGCGGCCTAAGTGTCCCTCAGGATTCCTCCATGGCAGTGACCCCCGACGCCCTCGCCCTGTCTGACTACGACACCCCACCCAGTGACCTCCTGTTCTTCCTGGCTCAGCCTGCTCCGGGGCGGCGTCCCGTTCACTGCCGGGAGTAACTTCACCCAGTGGGACCTGCAAGAGCTGGAGGTGACCTACAGGCATGGGGGTGGCTCCTCACAGATGGGCCGCTTTGCATTCACGACCTCAGACACTACCAACAGGGGCATCTTGCTGGAGGGGTGGGTTCAGACGGAGCCTGAGTACTTCACCATTCAGGTAGGACATACTCATCTGCATACATACCTCTGCCCAGATATTTAGCTAGAGGGGTCGATTCATACAGGTATAAATTAGCACAGCAACTTCTTCGTTAGTAATGGAATCTAAATAATAAGTAGGTTTCGATGGTACCTATTGAACATGTTCCAGATGGATCCGTTGGGCAGCTCGGACCCTGAGGTAGTGCAGCCGCTGTCTGTGTGGAAAGCTGAAGTTCTGACGGTCTCTATGACGGTCGCTATGGGATCTACCTCTCGTCCCGGGAGCTGAGAGCGCAGGACGCCTGCACCGAGGATGAAGGCCTCCCCTTCCACAGACCACCATACTTCGGTTACCTGGACAGCACTATCACAGATGTGCCCCCATATCCAGGGGCTTGAGGCCCCCTTCCCTCAGTTGAATATTTGATTTGACTTCACTCATAATTCATCTAAATGCATTGAATTTGGCCATCAGTGCCACTTCAAAGAACGACAGTTACCATAGCCTGTAAACAGGGTAATTGTGTTTGCTCTTCAGTAAACTTTGCACTGTGCATTTGCAGGCAGCTTTGCCCAGCAACAAAGGGAGGGACCAGAGCAAGAGGACTATTGTGTAGTTCAGCAACGGAAGCTCTGTCAGATAGCCTGGAGTTCAGAGTGTCTGATCCTCTAGGGAACACTGGACCCTCCCACGTGTAAGATGCTGCTCCGTGCACCACAGAAATGCTATTAATATTGTCAGTTAGGGGAGGAGAACCAATGGTCACATAGATACTATATGCCAATTTATATGACAGTATATGAAGATTTGGTGTTGGTAAATGGTCCTCGACGATTGTATTAGTCTCTTTATGTGACATATGTACTGTGTTCTTGTAATGAAAGAAGATACCATCACACTGGACCAACTTGGAAAGACAATGCACAATCCTTGGTTGGTGTAAAACAATTTTTTGTCCCTCATGGCTCCCTGCTACAGACTAGAATTGAAGTGGTCTCGCGTGGAGCTGGCTGTGTCTGAGAACCAGGGCGCTGACTCACTGGACATCCTACGGAAAGGCAACTTGGCAGAGTCCTCATACATCACCCTCAAGGTTTCTGATCTGTCCCTTTTTAAAACAGTCTATGATTCTTATACCAAGTCCTGTCATCTAGGGAATCGAGTGATAGATGGCACATTAAATGAATTATAGTGAGATGAATGTCACTTTTGGAATCTCTTTTTCTTAATATCTTAGGTGAGAGAAGTCACAGCGATAGCTGGAGAGGATTCCATTCTGAGTCCTTCCAGCCTAATCCAGTTTGATCCTGGTGTGTATGGCTTTGTAGTGGGATGTTGAACTACCATCAGATTAGATTGGAAACTAAAACCTCTGCTCTTTATGAAGGCGTGTCCAAAAGGAGCTGGCAGATGGAGACTACCCAAGACCAACTGGAGGAGGCGTAGGAGACATTTGAATTGACTGGTGTCCCCTGAGGAGGCCGTGCTGGGCAGCACCTCCAGGGCTCAGGAAAAGGTGAGCCTTTTGGGCAGTCATGCTGGAGTAACAATGTGTTTGTCTAAATTTGTCATCACATTTTCTTTTAATACATAATATGTATTTACATCAAGAAACATGATCTACCATGATAGATTCACTCCAACTACTCCCTTGAGCCTGCTTGTTGTGTCCGTATCCTACAGAAGTATTGACATTTATTTTATTTATTTAACTAGGCAAGTCAGTTAAGAAGAAATTCTTATTTACAATGACGGCCTACCCCAGCCAAACCCTCCCCTAACCCGGATGACGCTGGGCCAATTGGGCGCTGCCCTATGGGATTTCCAATCACAGCTGATTGTGATACAGACCGGGATTGAACCAGGGTCTGTAGTGACGCCTCTAGCATGGCGATGCAGTGCCTTAGATCGCTGCACCACTCGGGAGCCCAGAGGTCAGGCCGGCTCCTATGCTGCAACGTGGTCTCCTGGAAGCCCTGGGCTTCCACTAATGAGGTAGTCAACCTGAGATGGATAGTGCCTGAAACAGCAAATAATGTACCCCCATTAGTGGAGGCTGGTGGGAGGATGGAACAATATGAAACATATGGAAACCATATGACTACATTCCATTTACTGTACTCAATTTCAGCCGTTACAATGAGCCTGTCCTCCTATAGCCACTCCCACCAGCCTCCATTGACCCCTATAATTTACCCAATTATGTTGTGAATATCATACGTAGACTATTTCAGGGTTGAGTATGGGTTATCCGGAAATCATATCTCAATATTCTGGGCCAGTTTCCTGGACTAAGCTTGATATGTGTCAGGGAAACCGACCCTGTATGTCAGTTGTTTCATGTTTCAGTAACCTCATTGGTTGGCCATTCCTCCTCACCAACACAGATGGTCAGTGCGCAGACGTGTTATAAGGGCTGGACTTATCACAACGGTTACTGCCACTTCCATAGTCCGTAGCACCGAGCGCAAGGCGACATGGAGCGCTGTCGTCAGGGAATGCAGGGAGAGGTGAGAACAGGAGGGGAACATGTAACCTATTTTGATAGAATGTGCATTTCTGTTGTAGGAAACTAAAGTTTCTTATTTTTCCTGTGGTTCAGGTCACCAAGCCAATCTGGTGGGCATTTTCTCCAAGGCTGATATGGACTGGCTGTTGGACTTAAGTGGACGGAAACCATTCTGGATAGGTCAAATAAGTATCCTGTTCTATCTCCATTGGCTGAAAAGTGACTCAACATGCATGAGTGTGCGTGCGTCTACATTACCTCACTCACTGTCCTCTCCATATCTTAGGACTGACCAACAGTGAGAGTAGGGGACGCTGAGGGTGGGTGAGTGGAGAGCCCGTCACCTACACCAACTGGAGGGAGAGCCCGCCCAGAGGCAAGAGCAGGTGTGTTCTGGTGTTGAGGAGGGCCAATCGGCAGATCAGAGACTGTAAGACGGGCAGGGGACATCGCTACGTGTCTTACGTCAAGACGTTGGATTCATGATATGAAACAGAACTATGTTTCTCTCCACTGCCGTTGCAACAGGAATGGAGCTGACCCTCAAGACAAGCTACATTCATACAGCTAATCAAACGATTACCTAAAGGTACCAAAACAACAGTTCATATGGTACTACAGCAATAGATTAATGAAGAGGTCAGCTTCAATTAAAGAGTTAAAGTAGTAGTGCGTTGCAAACTCAAGTCAGCAAACATGTCACAGATGCACCGCTGAAGCTCTGTCATATACACTCTGTGGCCAGTTTATTAGGTACACCCATCTAGTACTGGGTTCGACCCCCGTAGACATGAAGGGATGCACCTGGTCAGCAATGATGTTCAGATACGCTGTGGTACGCAACAGCCTGTACTGTTGCCACCAGGCAGGATGGGTCCATGGACTCACGCTGCTTACGCCAAATCCTGACTCTGCCATCAGCATGATGCAACAGGAACTGGGATTTGTCAGACCAGGCAATGTTTAACCACTCCTCAATAGTCCACTGGAGCCGCTTCTTCTTGTTTTTAGCTGACAGGAGTGGAAGTCGGTGTGTACGTCTGCTGCAATAGCCCATCCATGACAAGGTCCGACGAGTTGTGCGTTCCGAGATGCCGTTCTGCGACGTTATGTCTGTTTGTGGCCTGCTTTCACGATTCTTGCCTTCCTCCTTTAACCTCTCTCATCAACCAGCTGTTTTTGACAACAGGACTACCACTGAATGGATGTTTTTATTTATCCCACCATTCTCGGTAAACCTTGGACCCTGTCGTATGTGAAAAGCCCAGGAAGACGTCCGTTTCTGAGATACTGGAACAGGCGCATCTAGCACTGATGATCATACCACGCTCAAAGCTGCTAAGGTTTTTCCCCCATTCTAACTTTCAATAGAACAGTAACTGAATGCCTCTATGCCGGTTTGCCTGCTTCAGGCCTGCCAACCCTGTCCAACTTTTTAGAGTACCAGACACACGTGCCGAATTGGGATTTTCTTCCCCAGCATGATTGTGTGCATGCTGTTTGTGATTCTGGTCGCTAATCAACACTAAAAGCAAAATCATTTTGAAAACATAGAATCAAAAACAAATGATCGCATCGACACAGGCCGCAAACTGGCTACACAATGCTTAAGTATACTACCGCAAAGGGAATCTAAACTCTGTTCGCTAGAGTCCGGTGTTTCAGCCTATGTAAAGGTGCCTATTGTATTTCTTCGCAGCGCATACGTCATTTCAGATTTTCGAAATTGATAACATCTACAGAAGCATTGCCTCTATAGCTAATTCCGGACACTAATTTATTCTGTTTATTTATTATTATACTTTTGTAATGCTTTTTGTGATGTGGATCATAATTACAGTTAGTCTATCAGGTTGCGTGGAAAATACAAAGCAGAATTAAATGTATATCAAACTCGCACAAATGCGACCAGTTTTCGTATTTCATTTCTTTCTCTAGCAAATGCGAGTGAACTGCTGGCACTTTATAGCCCACTGATTGTCCGAAACAATTAGTGTTTCCACAAGACAAGGAGTCGAAAAGGGATTTGTCAATGTGTTTACGTACAGCTGACAGTCGGCAAACTCAGTATCCCAACAAACAGGAGGGGCAGACACGTCGAATAATTACGTTTTAATCTCCATGTCCGTTGACACAAACTCCGTACATGTGTGTGTTGCAGCTCGAAAATAGGGTTGTTAGATTCACTCTGTGGATTTTTTAAAATATATAAAAATCGGGCCCTATTCATTTCTGCGTACGTGGATAACTGCTTGGTTGGTACACAAAATGCGTGCATGTTGGCAGGTCTGCTGCGTTATTTAGCAAGATAGGCCACGTGACTCAGGTGTACCTAATGTCAACCTGCTCATAAGCACTATTCCAGCTCCAGTAGTTTAAAGGGATAGTACTCTCAAATTACATGAGTTTCTTTACCCTTCAATGTTCAGTAGCTTTAGAGATGTATAGTACCGTTATACTAATTATTGCTGTAACCGCTGCACTGGTCATCTGTGTAGAACTAATAGTATTGTGAGTAATGGATACCTCGTGTACATTCTAAGTGTTATTTGACCTCAGTGTACGTCCATGATGGTAGCAAGGCATAACTGGGTTTGAGGAATACAGAACTTCCGTATAAAAATACAAGTTATATTTTATGAATAACAAAACAATATGGTGCTAACTTTAATACAGCTTTGTGTGGGTTAGGGTTACTAAAATTACATTGTGATATTTTCACCATTTTAGCCAGTTATTGTACAGATTGTATTTTCAAATTCCAGTTAAATGTAATTGTGTGTGCAATTCTTAGTGTTATATTCCAAATCCAGTGGTCTTCATTGCATTTCTTTAAATACATTTTTCAAGAATAGGCTACAGTATGCTAGTAATGCACAATTGACAACAGTGCTGCATTTGAGTTATGTAGAAGTTAAAGTTTATTAGAGGCAAAAGAACCGCACACCTGTTTAGGCGAGGTGCTGGCTAGCGGAGAATATACTTTGATGAAGACAGCTTGTCTGTCGAAACGTGGTTATTCACTTCTTGCATCTGAGGTCCTAATGTGCAGCTCTCCTTTTTTTCAAAAACATTCCTGTCTAAAGTCATAAATGAATGTGTATTAAATTTGACAAATGTAGTCTTACTCTGCAATATGGTGGATATGTCCAGTTATTTGCGGAAAGAAAAACAGGAAGGACGAAGACTACCACTAGCCCCGGTGTGGCCTTGTAGCAGACTCCTTCTGCTAACCTTGGGGGGAAAAATATACATTTTATCCATACCACAAACAAGTACCTTCTGAAAAGAATCTCAAAGTAGGACTTCATTCTTATTGATAGAAACTATTTGGTCCATTAAACCCCAAGTGCTTAGAGAAAATATGAATTCTCGCTTCAGCTAAGAAACTTCATGCTGTTTGGAATTCATGATTATATTCATTTGATTTACTAGCCTCCCTGTCACACCGGCAACTGGGAATTAAGTCCAGCCACACTCACCAATAGGGTTGCACAATTCTAACAGAGATTTCTGGAAACGTACTAAAATGTTGCAACCACCCACTGTGACAAAATCATAAGTCCTATTGCCAACATCAACAGGTTAAGAAAGAAAAGTGGATTTGTGAAACAAACAAGACTGAAATTAGTGATCTAGTAAAAACAGAGGCTGGATTTAAGAGACGAGGCATACGCACAATATACTGTTCCTCTCATAAAAGGCGAGGGTTAATGTCAACTTCACCATTTAAGGCAATTCAACTTAGGTACTCTAATTGCATTCTAATAAACTATGCTGGTCTCTTTTTCATAATACAAAGACAACACCCTCGTTGTCAGGAGTCGAAGCCAACCTATTACAGTGTCTGGGGTTAACACCTTATTCCCTATACAGTGCACACATTTTGGTCACAAGTAGTGCACTATGAAGGGAATAGGGCTCCATTTCAGAAGCAGCCTATGTCTGCTTCACCACAGCAGCAGTTTATAATAAGACATGAAATCAACAAATACAACCCTGGTCGGAACAGATGACCATGACTGGCAGCTTTGAACCAACGATGGTAACAACTGGACAAGACAGCCGACTAGGTTTGTGTGCATGGCTAGCTAATGTTAGCATGGACGGTGGGAGGGATGAGGGTGGGTGAACCACTGGTTTGGCAACAAAGAGGTAGGGTGGTTACATCATACAAGACCTGGGTTAAAGTATTTGTTTTCAAACACTTTAGCTGGGCTTGATTAAAAAAGCAAAGACTATTTTAACCCAGGTGTACATCATACCAGTGTTAAACGTGTTGTGGGGTACTTTGACTCATTCCATCATTCCGACCTGCAATGGATCAAGTATGGAACCAATTAATGCACTAAAAACACATAAGATTATGTAAACCAAATGTTAAAATCGAACAGAAACAGAGAGGGAGACTCAGCACGTTCTGTATCGCCATCTACACAGAAGATTTTCGTGTTCAGCGTGACTTGGTCCCAACGGCGTGCTCTCTAGTTCTCAGACATCTTGCGGATCATGTAGTTCAGGATGCCTCCGTTGTGGAAGTACGTCAGCTCCACGTCCGTGTCAAACCTCATCCTCACCTGGAATGTTTTGCCCGTGTCGAGCTGTGACGGAAGGGAAAAAGAGAGCGGTAGGATATTAGGATTAACTGCTGTTGATGCCGTATGTTCCAGGAGTAAGCTACCCAGCTAAGTATACGTTTATTTAACACTACAAAATAATAGTAAAATATGAGCACATTACTATATACAAAGTATTGCCACAGAATCACAGTACAGAAAGTGAACAGAAACTACTAAGTTCCATTTGTTAGCTGTGTCATGAAAGGATCTAGAAACTCCTGCAAAATTGACCATATGAATGATTGGTAACCTTTCCTCAGTCCAGTATTTCCCATCCCATTTTATCATCAGCAGGCAGACCAACCTTAATGTCAACAATCATCCTGGGTGTGAGTGGCTCAGGGATGACCACGGTGTAGCGCTCACGTCCTGTCAGCCCCAGGCTGTCTGCTGTGTCCCCAGCCAGGTACTCCAGAGGAATCACCCCCATGCCCACCAGGTTACTGCGGTGGATTCGCTCATAGCTCTCTGCCAGCACCGCCTTGATTCCCTGGGAGAGGGGCACAGAAGAGGGGTATCATGGGGGTATCCCTGCAGCCCACCCTCCGAGAAACTCAATTATACATGACTGCCATGGCATCATCCAAGTGGGGGCTTCATTTTGGTAGTAGTGAAGGAGTAGCTAGCTACCTACTTACTACAGAGTCCATGGACTGCAATGGCTTAGCGAAAACTTCATCTGACTAAGTTATACTATGGAGAAGCCAGAAACAGTGAAACACCTTGATGAGACCGCGCTTCCTGCCTGCCTCTGGACTTTCTCTCCCAGCTTGACCACCTCCCTCAGATGACCACTCAAGCCATGAACTTTCTAATGACTGTCCATCTCATGTTGCTAAATGACTTGTGCTTTGAAGCTCTTTGAAAAGCGCTATACAAGTTGAATAAATTATTATTCAAGAGTCTTGCATCATCTAATTGTGTCTTTCTCATGGTGCCACCTGGTGTTTATGGCTTCTGTGTACATTGTCCCTACTTTAAATTGTATGGTTTGTTCAATAATGTGAAATAACAAATCCACACAGCTCACCAGAATCTTATCTTGGCTAATGGAAAGCATCATACAGGCAATGGCATTCAAATCCATTTTTTCCATACATTCTTCTAATCTACAACATCATACATTATCAAAAGGTAATGTAAAAAAAGATAACATATCAAAACACAGCTATGATAAGAGGAGAGACAGACCAGGAGGAAGGGACCTTTAGCGGCCCAGTCTCTCGAGCTGCCCGATCCATACTCCTTCCCAGCCAGGATCATGAGGGGGAGGCCAGCCTGCTGGTAGCGCTCAGCAGCATCAAAGACATCCAGCTGTAGAGAAACAGACAACCCAAGAATACACTGAATATTTACACATTGATTCAAGTGGACAACCAGAGTACATATAACAGCCATACAACAAGGAAACTGCAATATGCGGTCAAAATACAAGAACAAACTCTAAACATACATGTATTGTAAGTTATTACATAAGCAACATTTTTTTTAAACTCATCTGATAATGTAATAACTTTATACATAATCTGGTGACTAAAATTATCTGGAGAATTATTACATTTCAGAGATATTATTGCAAATTATTACAGGGCTTTACCGTTTCATCAGAAGGTAAGTGCAGGGTGCGCGGAGCCTGCTTGTTCAGGAACTTGTTGAAGAGACGGATGTTGGCGAACGTGCCCCGGGCCATCACAGCATCGTTGCCACGCCGTGATCCGTACGAGTTGAAGTCACGTGGGTTTAAACTGCCAGGGCAAAGGATAAGAGAAAGATTAAACCTTTGACCCTTCATATAACTTCACTCTATCATAAACATGCTAAAAAACCCAGCGTTAAATTTCACACCATCATGCGGACCAGAAACGTATACTCTGCTGGTTGGGATATTTTCATTCCGCATGATCCATTCCAGCACGGTTCCAGCCATTACCAGGCAAGTGCAGTACAGCTCAGCTCAGTAGTATGAAAAAGTAATGTGAAATAGTGACTGCTTCCCATCTCTCACCCTCTGCTGGTCAGGTACCGTGCTGCAGGACTGGTTCGGGCGATGTTCCCAGCAGGAGAGATGTGGTCTGTGGTCACAGAGTCACCGAAGTTCAGCAGCACGTAGGCGTTAGTTATGGACTTGGGGGTCTGTAGTTCCTTGGTCTGAATGAATCACCAAAAGGTTAAGGAGATAGTTCTGCGGAATTGCATGAATGACAATGACTTCATAATATTAGCAGTTGGTAAAAGTGTCTAGTTGTGTATTGCAGTCTCTTCTTGTCCATAGGCTACCTGGAAACAAATATATAAATATGTACTTTCTCTGAACTATCCCTTTAACGTAATCTGAAATCCGAGGGGAAAGAACTCCGACATTACGACAGCATTAGGTTAGTGTGTTGTACCAGTCCATCGAAGAAGGGTGGGGACTTGATGTAGGTGGACTTGGGATCCCAGGTGTACAGCTTGTCTGAGGGGGCGTTGAGGGCGTTCCAGCGTTCATTCACTTTCTGACAGGGCGGAACAAGGTAGAACAGTCCCATATCAAAACTACAAAGACAACAGCTCTTTACACTAATGTACTAACCAAAACCTTGAAAAAGTAACCTATTGACACATTTGTACACTTTATGGCCTTCTAGAGGCTGAAATGTTGAGGCATTAATTAACCCCCCCACTAATGAACTTGTCTACACAATGAAACCAGGGGGAAAAAAATCATATAAAATTAATATCCAAAGAGTTGAGTTTACCTCAATCTTCTCATAAACCTCTTTGAACATAGCAGGAATGACAAACTGTCTCTCCACAGCCTGGATCTCCTCCCGTGTGGGCCAGATGTCCCTGAGGAAAACCTCCTTCCCTTTGTTGTTCAGAGCTACACCATGAAACCAGAGGCGGCGAAAGAAAAACAACAGAAACCAGTATCAGCACCGACAGCCCAATCTGTTTACACGTCTTGAGAGCTCCAGGAACAGTGTATGTATGAACCAGTGAAGGCTGGTGTCGCCTTAAAATTGGAGGATTTGGCTCATTGTAATGGGTGGAATTGAATGAATGGAACCACTCAATTAATTTAATTCCACCCATTACAGCCTCCACTGGTGTGAAAGCTATATAGAAAAACTATAGAACCATTGACAATTCACACCGTTGGTTCGAGGACACTCACCAATGGGCTCTGTATCAAAGTCAATCCTCACGGTTCCGGCGATAGCGTAGGCAATGACCAGCGGGGGAGAGGCTAGGTAATTGGCTCGTGTGTTGGGGTGGACACGCCCCTCAAAGTTCCTGTTACCTGATAGGATCCCAGCGGCTACTAGATCTCCCTGAAGGTAGAGGAACGTGTGAGGAGCTGTAGCCATTGACCATGCAGGGTTGTGTTCATTAGGCACCCAAAAGAAAACTGACTGAAACGGGGGGATTAAAAATGGACCACCCTCCCAAAAAAATTGTGTTTTCCATTGCATGCACTAATGAACACAGCCCAGGTGTGGGTGTAAAATGTTCAAAGTTAGTAGTTACCTGAGTAATGGCCTCCACCACAGGCTCTGGGAGGGGCCCACTGTTACCTATACATGTCATGCAGCCATAACCCACCACTTCAAACCTGACGGGGGGAAAATAACATATACCGACAAAAAGGAAATTATAAACTGGGTGGGTCGAGCCCTGAATGCTGATTGGCTGAAAGCCATGGTATATCATGGGTATGATATTAGAAAAAAAAGTATCATGTTGGTAAGCAGTTTATAATAGCAATAAGGCACCTCAGCAGTTTGTGGTATATGGCCAATATACCACAGAGTTGCGCATAAGAACAGCCCTTAGCCGTGGTCTACTGGCCATATACCACACCTCCTCGGGCCTTATTGCTTAAATACATCACACACTGTCATCCTGAAATGAAGGAGGATAAAGAAGCTAGGAAATACTTTTGAGCTGAACCCCTCATTCTCCAGACAATTAGTCTTCAGGAAGGAGTGCCTTACCCGAGCTGGAAGAGGTAGTCCATGACGCCACTCTCCTTTAGGTAGTAGGTGACCACTCCGCTGCCGGGCGACAGGCTGGTCTTGATGTAGGGCTTCATGCTCAGACCAGCCTCGATGGCCTTCTTCGCCAGGAGACCTGAAAAGCAACGCAGAGCCAATTCAACCTTATTGACTAAGCAACTTCCCAGATATGAATCCAATTACAGCTGCTGATAGCTGGGGTGTGTTCATTGGGGAAAGTAACGGAAAACTTTGGAAACGTTTTTGCAGCAGAAAACAAAAGAATAACATTTATTTTTGGAGTCCAGGTAGTTCCTCTGTTTCCGTCAATTTCGTCTGCTTGGTGTCTAACGAACACAACCCAGACAGCGCAGGGTATGAGGTATGGAGCGAGGGATACGTACCAGCCCCCAGCATAACAGAGGGGTTGCTGGTGTTGGTACAGCTGGTGATGGCAGCAATGACCACTGAGCCGTGGGAGAGGCTGTACTCCTTGTCATTGTATTGGAATGGAACCTTCACGTGGTGAAGCTCCGGAGTCACCTGGAAACCCTTGAAGCCTTGCTGCAATGGCACAAGTCCACAGAGTTAGAAAAGCTAGTGGGCTCACCTATAGAACCTATAGGTTTTCTAACTCTGTGCACACCTCATACACACATGCAAATATAAAAAGGGAAGGACTTGAGATAACAGGATGCTATTAGCATGTAGATACCAAAAAAGTCAGTGTTAAGCAGGTGTCGTCATTACCTTAGCTACCAGGCATGCCTCAAAGTCAGTCTTCATGTCCGACACAGCCACCCTGTCCTGAGGCCTCTTGGGACCACTGCAGCACGGAACCACGGTGCTCAGGTCCAGCTCATGCACCTGCATATGATGGAGAGCGGAGGCGGCACAGAGGGAAAATCACAATGAGACCGAAAGAAAGAGGAGATTAAAAGGGAGACTTGCCAATCATTTCACAGATACATTCCAGTCATACACTTGTCAAATCATTTTCAAAACAGAATGACTTCCAAAAGTCCCCATAGCTAGTCTAGCATGCCTGACAATCTTTAATCAAATACATCCAGAAACTACAAGTCCTAATTTCTAAATGACTAAAGGCGTTTGAAAAGGATCCACTGTGGAACAGAGTACCTGGGTGAAGTCAGGGTCCTGGGAGGAGTTGCTGTAGTCTCTGAACATGGCTACTGCTTTCAGATACCTGGTGATGTAATCCAGCTTTTCAGCATCTCTCCCTGGGCAGAGTGAGCAGGGGAAAGAGGAATGAGGAAAGAAAATGAAGAATCCAGACATGAAGTAAATTAGACTTTGCCAGTTACATCTACAGTTCCCTCAGGTTTTTAATACTACTATTATCAGCCCCGTTTTACATTTAAAATGTATTCAGAAAGGTTTTTGCCATTACAAAAGGAGAAAAATTACTCCGCTAAGTAGGTGGTATAACATTCAAAGGCTGTTTGAAAGTTTGCAATTTAAAAAAAAAAAGAGGCCAATGTAATATCTGTATTGCTTTCCATCGGAATCAGAAACATTGTAAATATAGACAAGTGCTGCTCATGTGCATTGGTGTGGATATCTCACCTGTCTGCTCCAGGTACTGAAGACTGATGTGGTCTACAGGGAAAAAAGCTGCAGTAGCGCCGTACTCTGGGCACATGTTGGCGATGGTGGCTCGATCAGCTATGGATAGCTGTGCCACACCTGGCCCGAAGAACTCCACAAACTTCCCCACGACGCCGACCTGGCGCAGGTGCTGTGGGTACAGAGGGGGAGAATGGGACACTCAGACAAACAGTGTTTCTATGTGACATACACTGGTGAAATGAAATTGCTGCCACTGTTTATCTACAACTAATCTATTCAATACAACTTTATTTATCCCCTTATCAAATCAACACACTTCTCCAAACCAATAGCATTGATAGGGCTACTTTGCTAAATCATTTCATGCCTTGAGCTACATTGATTAGACAGATTTGTCCAAAAGAGATGTCCATTGATAAAACAGTGGCAATCGTGGAACCGCGGAACCAGTTACCTTAGTGACGGTGAGGACGATGTCGGTTGAGGTGATGAACTTGTTGGGAGTGCCCTGTAGCCTGTAGCCGATGACTTCGGGGAGCACCATGCTGATTGGCTGGCCCAGCATGACGGCCTCCGCCTCGATCCCGCCCACACCTACAACAAACATGTACGACAGGATTTATTCCAGCTCTGGGCACATTCCAGTAGCATGGCTAGATAGCTCATATTTTCTCAAGTACATTTTGGGGTTTGGTTTACTGGTAGCTAAGTACTGCCCACTTGGAGGAAAAAAAAAAAAAAAAAAAAAAAAAAAAAAACTCCAGTAATTTGTAAATGCAGTAATTTTGTAATTTGGGTGAACTATCCCTTTTAACACCATTAGTAAAGATTTGAGTCAATCCCATTTATCTTTTTAACAGTGTACATAATCCAATCTAGTAATTACCCCAGCCCAGCACGCCCAGGCCGTCAATCATGGTGGTGTGGGAGTCGGTGCCCACCAGACTGTCAGGGTAGTAGTAGCCGTCCTGGTCAAACACCACCCTGGCCAGGTACTCCAGGTTGACCTGGTGCACTATCCCCGAACCGGGGGGAATGATACGCATGTTCTGGAATGCTTTGGAGCCCCACTGTGGAACGGGAGCGGGGATCAAGATCAATAGTTTAGGGAGGCTTGTGGGTTTTATACATGATATTGTTATTGCTATGATTGAAAGAGGGCCATGTGTGTTGTAAAGTGTGTGGTCTTTATGAAAGGCTTATGAGTTAAACTATGGTGGACAAAGGGTTTGGATACCTTTAAGAACTCAAATCGCTCTCTGTTTCTGTCAAACTCCAAGTCCTGGTTTTTCTGGAGGCTGTCAGACCTGGAAAAAGATAAATATAAATTGACTCAATCTGAATTTCTTAAAAACACATAATCAGTAATCAGTTCTCATAAAAGTAAAACATCTAGGAAAGGAGTTGAGGAGTATTTCAGCAATCAAGATATGCAACTTTCAGAATACAGAAATCTGGCCCGCTGGATGAGTTTGGCATCATCATATGATGCAAAATGCATAATTGGGGCCTGATTTCTGTATTTTGAAAGTTACAGTACATATCTTGAAAACTTGATTGCTGACATGCTAAACATTTTGGAACTATATCAACAATTGACTACTGAAACAAATACCAAAATAAAACTCTAGCCAAAAGCTTTCTTTTAAGTTCCAGAAAATTACACAAACGTCATAATGTACATCTCCTAATATGTCTACTTGAAAGTAGAATGAGCAGAAAATTACAAATCTGTAAGAAACAGTGTATCAGCGTTGGGAATTGGGAATATTTTGCTTTATAGGTTTACACCTCTCGGGACAAAATAGCAGTTAGTATTTGCAACAATGTCAGCTTGGAGACTCACCTACATTGTGACCATGCTGTCATTATTTCAGCGTTATGCAACATTATGATGACTGGTGGTCAACAGAAGTGTCGAAATCTACAGGCTCCACTAAGTCTCTTAAGAGCAAAGTCCAACAAACAAGCTCACCCTACAGAACATTCCACTCTGTGCTTACACATCAGCCTGTGTTTGCTTCATAAATATGTAATAAAAGGTGTAATAATTCCTCCAGCAATTAGCCTGTGTAGCAGTATTTCACTGAAATGACCAGTATTCATAAACTTCTAATTCACAACAATTCCTCCTGAATGGAAATTCACTTAATGCTCAGCCCTACTTTAATTGACCCCCCCTCCCCACACACATACACAAATCTGACCCCCCACACTTACTTCCTGTTGAAGTCCACCTGGATGGAATGATCAATGACAAGGTCCGCTGGACATACTGGGTTGATCTTCTCTGGATCTCCACCCAGCTTCTTCACAGCGTCGCGCATCGCAGCAAAGTCCACTACTGCAGGCACTCCACTGCAAGGGGAAAGAGACAGGCCACAAGTTATAATATAAATCCATTCACTATTCAAAGCAACCCCTTTAAAAAGGGAAAGAAAAGCCACCTCAATTTGGATACCTGCCCATCAGCTTTGCCCAGTTTACAATACAGATAGTACCATGGCATATTTTACCATTAAAGATTTCTCATGAGCACACCTGCAGAATTGATACACCATGTGGTTTAACTCACGTGAAATCCTGCAGGATGACCCTGGCAGGTCTGAATGGCACCTCTACGCTTTGAGTCTGGGTCTGCTTCCAGTTCAGGATGCTCTCCACGTCTGACCGCTTCACCAGGAACCCATCACAGTTCCTCACAGCCGACTCAAGCAGCACACGGATGGAGAATGGCAGGCGGTCTTGAAGGAGGTGGGAAGCATTTCATATTAACCATCAGGTTAGAAGTTCAAAAATAGTGACAGTGCAATTAACTGAATGTAATTCATGAATCAGAATAAATCTAGTTTGAGCATTTACTCAAATTAACTAAATGTCAGTACATTTCCAGAATTTAGCCTAGTACACCAACCATGCTCACCACCAATTGCCAAAGGGGTTATGGTACTTTGAGATCCTACCATATCTGGGGTCTCCAAGCTTTGAGAGGTTGTAGAACTTGTGGTCGGGGATGTTTGGGTCCAGAGCCTCAACTATGTGTGCAAAAGGATTACTCATAGCTGTAGACTTTCTCCCTCTCTCACACATACACCTGGGGTTAGCTGGAGGAAACAATTCAAGGTTCAGTGTCAAAAACTAAAGCAGTAGCAACTTCTTATGGATTGACATTAAGGGTTGCCCTATTGCCCAGGACAAGTGACCTGAGCAGTCACAAAAGTTGAGCCTGCTCCCGTGGTTGCCCCATTGCTCAGGTACTTTGTAATTTAAAAAAACATTTTCTCTTTAAAAAAAACAACAACTTATAACAACCAAATGGTTCCTCTCCTGTGTGTAGGTGAAAATCGCTACTTACTGCTTTTTATCTTTTTACGGGAGAACCTGTTAGGTCAAGGAAGTTTCAGCACGGACAGACAGGGAAGTACGATTCCAGCTAAATGCTGGGTATAACAGACCTGTGAATTAGCCTAGTACGGTGTTCCAAAACACAATATTTCTGGAATACTACTATCCTCTGATGCGTATTAAATTAGGCTAATCACTCAACAAGTGGAAAAAACTTGAGCATTGTTCAAACTGTGGTTTGAACTAATTCACTACCAATCCCTATCTAACATCCTTTTTATACTCAGGAAAATGCAACCAAATAGCCTACAAATCGTGCTTGACAGGAATAGGCTAGAAGTATTAGCATAAGCCTATTGCCTAAAAATGAAGATTCTCTGCCAAGGTTGAACAGACAGTGAAATCCGCAAACAACATCAGCCTCTATGAATGTGTAATCAGATGTCAAACAGAGTATTTGTGATGTAAGGGTACCCAAGGTTAATACGTGTCCCCATATTTATCTGTGTCAAAGGGGATACCTCTGATAAGAAAGTGCATCTTTGTAGCACCCTTGTGACTTTGACGACAAATGGAATTGAAGGGAACGTTAAAAATAACAGTCAACTCATGATGACCTAAGATTGCCTGGTGCCGCAATGTACTCTCGCAACTTTCCAAGTACTGCCCTGTTACAGTATCCATTAGCAAATAACCAGATTTTGAAATATAACTCTACATTCTCCATTGTGCAGAACTCCCGGGGCATACATTT
Organism: Oncorhynchus clarkii lewisi; assembly: GCF_045791955.1. Lineage (NCBI taxonomy): Eukaryota > Metazoa > Chordata > Actinopteri > Salmoniformes > Salmonidae > Oncorhynchus > Oncorhynchus clarkii. The sequence continues at coordinate 39,111,475 of NC_092167.1, read as the reverse complement.
TCTCAAGTAAGCGTATGTTAAAATGTTCGTGTGAATGTTAAAGTTGTTAACTAAATGGCTAGCCCAAGATATATCCTAGTAGTGTCTGGAGCAGGTCATTTTTATTTTATTAGAATGGAAAATAGAATGAGATTCTATTATGGGTTGGATTTTAGGCCTGTTATTTGTTACACGATATCTAAGACAGTCATACTAGCCTGAGAAGTTGATAAAGCTAGTATCCGACTAAACTCAACTTCAAGATAGTAGCTTAATCCATTGGGACCAAGATTGGGTCCTGAACTGACAGTCTCCCACACCAGACACTGCTAACAACAACAGGCTTTGTGCGGTTCTAGTGTTAAACATGATAATAGAGAGAGCGAGATGAGACATTTAGGGATTTCTAACAGCGGCTAACTAGAACTATACCTACGCCTGGCTAAATTAGTTAGTTACTGTAGCTAGCAGTTACTGTAGCTAGCTAGTTGACTTAGCTAGCTGGCTAGCGTATCCTGCTAGCTTTGAATAGCAATCAACGTCACCGGTTACTAACCAGTTATGCTGAGTCACAGCACTTGGCCTTAATAACTTTAAATACAGTAAATTTACTTTGAAAGCATGGTGAAGATTACAAATAATTGCAAAAAACAGTCACACATACCACTTCTTCTCTTTACAGTTGAAGCGAAGCTAATGTTTATTTTTTATTTTTTTGTTCTGGTCGCTAGCTTGTCGGACGCGATGACGTATATAAGCCCTGAATTGCTAACGCTATGTATTGGCCATTGAGAGGCTTTGAAGGCACGGGTTGGTCATATGACACTCCCTATTAGGAGCAGTCCGCCATAGGATCTAATGAATGGAATTCTACAGTATTTAAATTAAATGTTTCAAGGACAAAATTACATGTATTTAAGTATTTTTGTTGTTGTTGTAGTGGGGACAGAAACATTAGTACTCTCTAAAAAATACATTAAGGGAAATGTTTTATATATTTGTAATATTTGTATGTTTAGCTTGCATAATATCATTTAAAATTATGCATTAAAGTGTCTGTAATAGAATAAACGTGTCAAAAACTAATGTAGACATTAATATATGCATTTCTATATTTTCCTAAATATTTTTTACAACAGTGGGGGAGTTGGCTTCAACACAGCTCCCCCCAACAGTCATCTCGTGTACATATATGAATCATTGGTCCAAAGCTCCAAGACCTAAGTCCACTGATAAGTCCTAGCAGTGAGGGAGTGAGTGACTGACAATTTTTTTCTTCTTCTGAATGGTTAATAATATGGTTGATAACATCTTCTTCAAATAATGTTGATAGGCAGGTGTTTTTTCTGACCGATCACTGCTTAGAATCCAATACATGTGAATGTGTCAACAAGCCTAAACCCTACTGATTCTTCATTAATGTGCTCCCCTCCTCTCTACCTACATTTCCCTCACAGTCCCGTCAGTTTCCCTTGAGTGCCATTAGTTTGGCTGTTTAGCCTACCTTAGTTATCCACCACCCATCAAAGCCCTGCCATTCCCAACCAATCAGAGCACATGGAAAGGCGCATCTGGACACTGCACCCACCCACTCAGGTCAGTGTTATCGTTGTCCGAAGAAAGAAGACACATTTCTGAGGACTATTTGTATTGTGGACAGTAACAAGAATACCTGAAAGTGGTGGGTGCATCAAATCCATTTGGAGTAACACAAGTACTCTTCCACCAAGGTTAACTCCCAGTCAAGATTCATGTTATATGACGAAAAGTGTGTGTGTGTGTGTGTGTGTGTGTGTGTTGATGAAGAGGAAAAGGAAATAAATCCCTAAAAAGAGAAGCATCAGCATGGTTCTGACTAGACATCCTGTGGAGGGTCAGAACCCAAATCACAGTCAGCATAATTGTATTAGTGGGTGAGGGCATTCACAGCCAACCACTCAGACAACCATTTTTATAATGTGCATTAAAAGATTATAGGTCACCTTTATAGCTTGATAGCTATTGTCTGACAGAATTTGTTACCTACACAATACACAATAGATTGTATCATATCACATGGTAGGTCTAACAACCATTTAAAAACACAACAGAACAGTGCTGTGTATCACTTCATCTTGAATAACACAAGAAAAAGATTTAAACTAACTTTTTCAAATAGATAATTGGACACTGTATGAGGAAACAATCCATTTCTCAACCATGCTTGTCATGTTAATTCCATGTTGTCACTCTCACTCTCTGAGTTAGGACTTTTCAATGGTCATTTTGAAAGATCAGTCAGTACACTGGTAATTTGATATCTCATAGGCCTAAATAATCTCTTTTCTTGCCAAAGGGACTTATGTAACAGACAAGTAATGACAAAATGACGTTTGAGTGTGACATGGAATTATTTACTTCATTCACCATTTAAATGGAATATCTTCCCTTCATTTCTTTCATGATAAGGGAAATTCCCCATGTCCATAGAAAATCATAACAAAAAGTATCCCATTTTCATTTGAACACATAACATGTTGACAATATATTTACAACTGGTGCTAGCTTGCTTGAACTAATCATTTATCGCGAGAATGAATGATTTGCTCATCTTGATACGTCTTCAGATCAGTTATATAGGTAGCAGTATTAAGGAGGGTTCAACGATGGAGCTCCTTCCTCCTTTTGCTGCCTTCCCTGGTCCTCTGCATCCTATAGGTCTTCTTAGCCTGCGCTCTCTCTTTCCCCAGAACCTCAGTGTCATCCAGGATCGTCAGGCTTGGGATCTGACTGATCACATACTGCCTGTGTGGGAAGACAAATATGGCATATAGGCTAATATTTGACAGCACTGAAAATTATTTGACAGTGTGTCACGCTGTACATTAGCTTACGACTGATTCAGGTTTTTTGGGGCCTCCCGAGTGGCGCAGCGGTCTAAGGCACTGCATCTCAGTACTAGAGGCGTCACTACAGACCCTGGTTTGATCCCGGGCGGTATCGCAACCGGCCGTGATCGGGCTCTGCACAATTGGCCCAGTGTTGTCCGGGTTAGGAGAGGGTTTGGCTGGGGTAGGCCGTCATTGTAAATAAGAATTTGTTCTTAACTTACTTGCCTAGTTAAATAAAGGTTAACAAATGTTTAAATGAAGCTGTCATGGATCGGGGACAAAATATATCACAGCCAGATGTCTATCATACAACATCTGATTCCTTCAGGCACCAACTCTGTAACTTATTTAGAGTTACGGAATCTAATCCTGCTCCTATTACCGTGTCACAATACATCATTGTCATCTCTTTTTTTTTTAAATACACAGGTGCAGCTTTAGTGTATCAGCTGTGTTCACTCAAGCTCACCTGTAGTCTATGTACTGGGGCAGACTCCCTCCATTGAAGTAGCTGGGTGCTGCCTCGTTGTTCATCATGCTGAGGATCCTAAATGAAGTAGAAATATCCAGAGGTCAGACAACGACACTTAAAATGGTCTTTGTGGTATGGTGTCATGTTTTTTGTACATTGTATTACCATACCATTACCATGCTCCACAATGTTGCACCATACTGAACCCCAAAGAAGTTGGCTTTAACAGAAACAAAATGACACCCAAGCAAAAACACACACACACACACACGCACACAGCCCTCAGTAAAAGCCATTCTTACTTGATGTTGGGAAACTTGCGGCGGATCTCCTCCACGAAGATGGGCAGGTTGCTGATCTTGTTCTTGTTGATCCACACGGTGGTGACGCTTGGCATGTAGGGGAACTTGACGTGGGACGAATAGATGTTGCAGTCCAGGATCAGAGTGCTGAGCTGCTCCAGTTCACCCAGGAGAGCTGGGCTCCGTTGGCAGCGGAGTGAAGGAGAGATTGTTTGTGTGAATGTGCAGCATGTACATTTCATGTCAGGATTGGGTTCAATTCCATTTAAATTCCAGTCAATTCAGAAAATTAAACAAATTCAAATTCTCCTTATTGAAAAGCATTTGACGAGAACTGGAATTGGAATTTCAGTATACTTCCTAAATTGACTGGAATTTACATGGAACTGACCCCAACCCTGTTGCATGTCTCGTATTTCTTTGTGTCAGAGAGAGATGTGTTTGTGTTGCTTGTATGTATGTGTCTTCAACAGTGTGGTTTTCCATCTCTGGTGAGTGTATGTACATGACTACAAGTGTGTTTGTGTGTGTGTGTGTGTGTGTGTGTGACGACTGCGTGTAATATGTGTGAATGTGTGCATATACTGTCTGTGTACAGGGCCCATAACAGAAGGATACTCCTCCAGCAGGTTGTAGCTGAGGTCCAACACTTCCAGGGTGTGTTGCTGGGCTAGTATGACTTCGTAGGGGATCTCTAGCAAGCCCTGGTAGGCAAAGGAGAGACTCCGAAGCCCCAGCACTGGGCCTGGCTGACCGGGCTGGCTATACTGGCCTGGTGCAGCAGGCAGCCCCTCTGTCTCCATGGCTAAGAAGCCGAGCTACAGCCTCCGAACACCTTACTCCTCGGTGCCAACTAGCCAGATTACCAGGGTATTCAGATACATGGCGCCGTAATCCCTGAAATCCACCCTCAAATCAAAACAAGGGCATAATGGTTTAGTTATTGAGAGTACTTACTACCAAAAAACATTTTCTAGGAGTTAAACATAAGCAAGAAGCCAAAATGCTCATTCCGGACCCAAATGTTTTCTGAATAGTACAGGTCATATAACTGACTGACAAAAGAGTTATTACTCAGGCAAACCTGGGTTAATATACTATTTGAAATCTTTCAAATACTTTCAGCTTTGCTTCAGCCTGCCAGGAGTGCCATCTGGTTGGGGTTTGCACTTTTGGGAGATTTCTATTGGTTCCATTGCAACAGGCAAGCTCAATCAAGTACAGCTAAAGTATTTGAAATGATTTCAATTAGTATTTAGTCCCTGATCAGCGGGATTGAATGTAAAGCAGCAGCTGCAGTAGCCCTTCAGGACCATCATTGAATACCTCAACAATTTCCCCTAATTTGTCACCTTTGAGACGTGTTGGTACATCGTGAACTTTGGAATGTTGACATGAGTGAAGAACAGCATCGGTCAAAAAAACTACACTAACAGAATCCAAACGTGTTCTGGCTAGAGGAATACAATACAGTACTTCACCATCACCGAGGTGATTCAGTTTTCATTCAGTTCACCTAATGACCTTCATTTGTAGCATACAGTAGGTCCACAGCAGTGCCTGTTCTCATGTGTTATTATAGTCATTTCATCCTTAGATCCAGGCTGAGGTATTGGAAGTCAAAAAACACTATGAATGATCCACTGTGTTAGTTAGAAAACCAGACCAAATGCCTGTGCATGTAATTTACTCAGCGGCAGGTAGCCTAGTAATTAAGAGCCTTGTGCCAGTAAACAACAAGTTGCTGGTTTGAATACCCAAGCCAACTAGGTGAAAAAAAATCTGTCAATGTGCCCTTGAGCAAGGCACGTAACCCTAATTTCTCCTGTAAATCGCTCTGGATAAGAGTGTCTGGTAATTTATTGTGCATTTAATGTCAACTGAAGGTAATCAAGGCAGATCCGCCTGGTTCTACAAACATCTATAAATCTTGCCATCGAAAACATCATATAAAAAAACTATGCTTGTATGGTCAACAACTCTTAAAAAAAACAATCTACATCGCTCAAGGATAATACGAAGACCGCAGAGCCGTCTCTTAAACTTGTCAGATACCTAGGACCATTAATATTAAACAGGTCAACTTAAACAGACAAACAACTTAAACAGCATTTAAAAACAAAACATACAGCACATTATAAACATATCTATATACAAATAATCATTTTTTTGACTTAACTCACCAATATGTGTAGTGAGGTGGTTTTCAGGCAGGTCTACCAGCTGAGATGCAGTCTGCTCACTGCACATAAAAGGCACTCATTCATGGGACAGCTCTGGATCACAAGATCGAGATAATCACATTGGCCATTAACCCCCTCCTCTCCACAGGTTCTCCCAAAGGCTAAGACCCAGGCCACATTGCTGATAGAAATAGTAATGAATAGAGCTGACATGATTCCTTGTTCCACCTGTCAGAGAGGCATTTTCATCTACATAATTTATTTCTGATATTTCCACAATGTACAGTTATTCCCAAACAAAGTAAAAATCCTTCATATAGCTAGCTATTCCTCAAGGGACAAAGCACTCCATTGACAAAGGGTTTAGTAAATGTTGAACAGTTTTATTACACAAAATAAAATGTAAAAAGTCATGAGAAATTCTTCCATCTTTGTTTCCAAACACACATTATATTAACCTATCTGTTATAATAGGAAAATAAAAGGCACTTTCTGAAAAGTAACATATTTTCACCACATTGGCACTGGCATGCGTTTGGCCACTGCCATAACGCCTATGATGGCTGTTGTCAGGGAGAGTACTTCATATCCCATACTAAACATGATAATACTGCTTTTAGTCTCTTTTCAGAATGGCCTACCTTGCAAAATACTTTTGCAGCACAAATTCTTGCATAAACTCTTCTGCAATTTATCACAATAACCAGACAACACTGAGATGAAATACTTTAGAACACTATAGATACTGCACACTTCCCTTGAAATAAGAAATGTAACATTTAACAGTAATAATTATGGCTAAAATAACACTGAAAATGTAATGGTTATGTTACCTATATATGCACGCGCACACACACACGTTAATAAGATAGGCCAGGGTCTCCCAAACTTGGTGCTGGGGCCCACACTGGGTGCATGTTTTGTTTTTTTGCTTTAGTTCTACACAGCTGATTCAAATACTTGATGATGAGTTGGTTATTTGAATCAGAGGGCAAAAAAACTAAACATGCAACAAGGGTGGGGGGGCGGGGGGGGCAGGACTGAGTTTGGGAAACCCTGATATAGGCAATACGTTTACTATACACTGACTATACAAACATTAGGAACACCTTTCTAATATTGAGTTGCACCCTCCCTTTCGCCCTGAGAACAGCCTCAATTCGCCGGGACATGGACTCTACATGGTGTTGAAAGCGTTCCACAGGGATGCTGGTCCATGTTGACTCCAATGATTCCCACAGTTGTGTCAAGTTGACTGGATGTCCTTTGGGCGGTGGACCATTGTTGATACACATGGAAAACTGTTGAGGGTGAAAAACACAGCATCGTTGCAGTTCTTGAAACAAACAAGTGCACCTGGCACCTACTACCATACCCTGTTCAAAGGCACTTAAATCTTTTGACTTGCCAATTCACCCTCTGAATTGCACACATATACAAACCATGCCTCAATTGTCTCAAGGCTTAAAAATCCTTCTTTAACCTCTCTCCACCCCTTCATCTACACTGATTGAAGTGGATTTAACAAGTGACATCAATAAGGGATCATAGCTTTCATCTGGTCAGTCTGTCATGGAAAGGGCAGGTGTTCTTAAGTCAAATGAGTAAGTATAACAATGCCATGGATACAACTATAAAATCACTGATTCCAGAGACATTGAGCAATTCAGTCAATAGGGATCAATACAATCCTGTCTTCATTTTTTGACAAACTGTGGTATGCATGAAAATGGATTATCTGGAGCTAGCAGCACTGATACTGATGCTAGCTGACTTATGTGACAAAACTGGATACGGAGGGAGAGAGAGACTGCAACTATTAGGGTAAGGTTACCGTTATCTATGTAGTTCTTCCCGCTAAGATTATCATTGAGTTTTAAATAGCTAGGAAATGATCAGGACACTTGATCCCAAGATATTCCTATTGTTGAACACTGTTAAAAAATGAAAAAATAGCGATCTCTCTAAAGATCCATTATCAGAAAGCTTAATTTAAAGAAATGTGGCAGTGAAAGATTTCCACAAGCCTGTGAGTTTTGCAGATCTTGTTTAAAAAAATAAATGATTCTAAGTATGCTAGTTCATTGGTAAGACTTACAGTACACTGGTTATGTCACTTTGACAGAGTGCTTCTTCTGGACACATAGAAGAGTGACGTAGGGCACCCCAATGAAGGCCCACTTTTCACTGGGCCAGAACTTGACCACGGGGCCCTGCTCTGGGGCCTCAGAGGCTGCGTCGAAGTAGGCAAAGCACACGCACCCAAGGTAGGAAGCCAGACAGATGAGTATGTGCCTACAGAAACAGAGAGGGGTTCATCAGGGGTCAATCACACAAGTGGGGGCAGATTAAATCAAGTGGCAGGCAGAAAATGTTTAAGACCCCTGGCATGACACTTCCATGTAATAGTACTAAAATTGGACATACCATGCACAGTGCAAATAGGGGAAGTTGACAGAGGACCACATATCACAGAAGATCCTGTCACTGATCCAGCAGAGCAATGCCAGTGTCCACCACATCCCAGTGAGCAGACCCAGCTTAAACACACGCAGGTTCTCACACCTACAGACAACAGACGCACATTTACAGAGCGTTTCAGAATTGAAATGTTGATTGCAGGCTTGTCCAAACTATGGCCAGATATTTGTTTTTTTAACTGACCCACTGCACAATTTATGACATAAAATTGAATGAAGTGACAATGCTGAATTTGCCCTGACCTCTTGATCTCGGTTATGAGCAAGGCGGTGCAGGGGATGCCCAGGCTCATTAGAGAGATGGCGTTGATGGCAGGTTTGACGAACGCCAGTCCTGTGGTTATTCCTGACAGGATCCCAATGACCACTTTGAACCTTATCCTGGGGGAGAGAAGAAGTTGAGCTGTCACTCAACATACATAAATAGATCAGAATGGGAATAATCAAACACCCTTTATTTGTTAACTCACTTCACTTGAATGTATGCCGTTTTGCAAGCATAACTGTGTGTATCAGTGGCGGTCTGTACCGTTTAAAGATTACCTTAACTGAAGTTAAGGTGATTTTGATAACCAAATGTGATAAAGAAGCATGTTCCTACCCTTAAAACTGCTGAAAAGTCATATTTATGTAAAAAAAAAGAAAATTGCCTCATCTGACTACTGTGTGCCGCCATCTTGATAACGTGCCATCAATGGCATCACTTGAATGGTTCGTCTGACAGGCAGCCCAGAATACAATGCATGTTAATAGCCTCATTGAGATTGTTTTCATTTGAACAATTATAAAAAATATATGAAAAGATGTGCCTTTTTAGAAGGCTATCCTGTTCGAGACTAGCCAGGTAACATGGCATGACCAATAAATGTACAAAAAATACGTACTGTGCAAGGTGAGCTAGCTATCCAGATAGTTGAGCTTGCTGTGGTTTTGGACTATCATTGATTAATATTTTGCTAGCTAGCTGAACAGCTTGCTACAGAGCATGATTTTACTATGGGCATTGGCAGCATCATGGCAAGTCTCACAACTAGCTGCAATTTATTTAATAGGAGTGGACACTTAACAAGCCTAGATGTCTGTAGCTAATGCTTTCAGAACAGACACCTAGCTAGCTTGCATTGACTGAATACTCGTTTTTATAACCCAGCGTCTCCTAGGTTTGGCACATCTGAAGCCCCTCACTGCAAACCATATTGAAGACCGTTTAATGCATAGTGCACACAATCTGCCTGCCATAGTGACTTTATTATTGTGGGCATTACCATGCAGTTAGCTTATTAACCTTGTTTGCTGTCAGCTAGCTGGCTAACTTTGGCCAACACAGTACGATACGATGCCCATGTCAATACTACTGTAATGTTTAACACAGCTAAGTTAGACCTTGATCAAGTGGGCAAGTGGGTTGTTGACTGGACTATACGGGCTTATTCGAAGCTAGCTACCTGCTTTGTTATTGAGGACATCATGCATTTAGCTAGCTTGCTAATGTTGCGGTAACAGTAGATCTGACCAAAAAAGGATTTAAAAAAAATGACAGCTGCACCATACAGGTTTCAAAATAGTTGGGAGAATTTCGATGTACCAATTCCATGGCACATGGTTTATGAACTGGTACTTAATGAATATGATGTCAGATCAGTTGGCGTCTGAGACATTATTACTGATGATAGGATGACATAAACTGTATCTTGGAAAGTCTACACATTCTAGTTATCAGATGCACATGGAATTGTTGTGCAATTTAAATGTTTAAATATGAAACTATTTGTGAAAAGATTACATTTAATTTTAGCTTCTAAATGAGAGAATTAGTGAACTAGGCTCAACTCAGTGGCCCACCCATGTGATCAGACATTGATTGTAAACTATGAAACATGCCCCTCTCTCCTACCACTATATAAGCCCCTGTACAAAAATGTAACTTTGTGTTCCGAGGACAGGAGGACGACGGTCCTTACGTTAAATGGGCTAAGATAATAACCTAACAAAATTAGCATCGTGTTCAACATGAAGGTGACGATCGACATGCCAAAAAGATGAATTTCGACTATACCAGCCAGAATATAGCATGAGCTTAAGTATGGCAACTTGGTATGAACTTTGAACTCTTATTCACTCCAGAAGTGATACCTCTGAGTTAGCAGCAGCCGCTGTAAACGTGGGCTAGGAAAGGACGGACGGCGTATCCAGTCTAACACACAACGACGATACTACAACGTTTCCAGTTTACCACCAGAGACATTCTTCAGAGGACAAGAGATCCCTGCTGGGCAACCCGGCCTTCCATCTACAACCAACCAATTGAAGCGCAACTCAGAGTAAATATTCCTTGCATTTTCCTTTTCCAAATGGGCGGTTATTTAGAATGCATAAGATTCTGTATTTACGATAGCATAGCTTCTCCCTTTGTTACTCAGTCTTCCCGCGCTTTCATTCAAGCGCAACCCTCTCTCTTTGTGTAACCAGCCGCCATAACGGTTCTGTCCACCAGGGACTTTTTCTTGTGTGACAATTAGTATTCAATGTATGATACATTCTGTGTGATAATTTAGGTATTTAATAAATAAATAATTCAACCAAATGTTATATTGCTGATTCAACTTCTTAGCCAGGGTTCGTGAAGATAACCAAGAATTGACAACTTTCAGATGAGACTGAATAAGGTGAGGATTAAATATTGACTGCTATTGATATAAAAGACTACCAGGTCTTTAAGAGTTTATTCAGAAGATAACAGCCCTATAAACATTATTTTGTGGTGCCCTGACTTTCTAGTTAATTACATTTACATGATTAGTTTAATCAGGTAATATTAATTACAGTAGAAATTATTTTATAGAATAGCATATCACTTAATCTGGCATAGCAAAGACACGACACCACCAATAAGTACAGATAGTAGTAAAAATTCCCTCGTAGCATAGCTTCAGCGTGTAAATCAGCTAGAAAGATGTGTCGCATCGAGTAATTGTCTCTGGCCCCCTCCCAGTTAGGGGGAGTGATGAGCTCTACGGCAGAGTCTCACAACTCAATCGCTGGTTGAAAACTGTTTCCGGGCCCCTCCCAAAAGATAGAATATGTAGATAATTGGCCCTTTTTCTGGGAATCACCCACAAACAGGACCAAGCCTGGCCTGCTGAGGAGTGACGGACTCCATCCTAGCTGGAGGGGTGCTCTCATCTTATCTATGAACATAGAGGAGTTAGAGCCCTGTCTATCTCCAAAATGAGAAGGGTGCAGGCCAGGCAGCAGGCTGTTAGCCAGCCTGCCAGCTTAGTGGAGTCTGCCACTAGCATAGTCAGTGTAGTCAGCTCAGCTATCCCCATTGAGACCGTGTCTGTGCTTTGATCTAGGTTGGGCAAAACTAAACATGGCGGTGTTCGCCTTAGCAATCTCACTGGAATAAAGACCTCCTCCATTCCTGTCATTATTGAAAGAGATTGTGATCTCTCACATCTCAAAATAGGGCTACTTAATGTTAGATCCCTCACTTCCAAGGCAGTTATAGTCAATGAACTAATCACTGATCATAATCTTGATGTGATTGGCCTGACTGAAACATGGCTTAAGCCTGATGAGTTTAATGTGTTAAATGAGGCCTCTCCTCCTGGTTACACTAGTGACCATGGCCCAGATTCACAAAACCTTCTTCAAAATACATTTCTTCTTAACTGCAATTTTTTCCTTAACTATAGATTTATGAAGAAAGCTATTTAGTTTGTTTCTCCTTTAGCAAAAGTTAAGAAGAAATTAGATTCTTGAAAAAAAACATTTTTAGATTTGTTCTTAATTCCAAGATAGCTAAATCCTCATCTTAAACTCAGGCAGTGAGAGAATAAACGCATTAATGCAATTGAACATGTTTAATTCAATCAAAGTTAATCTGAAAGTTTCAGTATTGATTATTTTAAACCTAAGAACATGTTTTAGAACAGTAATCTCAGTAGGAAATAGCTAACATGATTGTCGGTTGCCTAGCAACAAACATTTTAAGAAGATTCTAACTAGATATTTGACAAGTTTGTAGGAAAATCATGAAATCTTGAGATACTGTGGAGGAATTGCACTTACCAACTATCTTATCAACTTCTTTTCTTTTTTCTAAGACTCTTAAGTTTTTGGGTAAGAAGTGTTTTGTGAATCTGGGTCCATATTCCCCACGCATCCCGCAAAGGCGGAAGTATTGCTAACATTTACGGTAACAAATTTCTATTTACACTTTTTTTTTTTACTGTGTCTTCGTCTTTTGAGCTTCTAGTCATGAAATCTATGCAGCCTACTCACTTTTTATAGCTACTGTTTATAGGTCTCCTGGGCCGTATACAACGTTCCTCATGGAGTTCCCTGAATTCCTATCGGACCTTGTAGTCATGGCAGATAATATTCAAGTTTTCAGTGACTTTAATATTCACATGGAAAAGTCCACAGACCCACTCCAAAAGGCTTTTAGAGCCATTATCGACTTTTGTCCAACATGTCTCCGGACCTACTCACTGCCACAGTCATACTCTGGACCTAGTTTTGTCCCGTGGAATAAATATTGTGGATCTTAATGTTTTTCCTCATAATCCTGAACTATCGGACCACCATTTTATTACGTTTGCAATCGCAACAAATAATCTGCTCAGACCCCAACCTAGGATCATCAAAAACCGCGCTATAAATTCTCGAACAACCCAAAGATTCCTAGATGGCCTTCCAGACTCCCTCCACCTACCCAAGGACGTCGGAGTACAAAAATCGGTTAACCACCTAACTGAGGAACTAAATTTAACCTTGCGTAATACCCGAGATGCAGTCGCAACCCTAAAAACAAAAATAATTTGTCATAAGAAACTAGCTCCCTGGTATACAGAAAATACCCGAGCCATGAAGCAAGCTTCCAGAAAATTGGAACGGAAATGGCGCTTCACCAAACTGGAAGTCTTCCAACTAGCTTGGAAAGACAGTACCGTGCAGTATTGAAGAGCCCGCACTCAATTCATGAACTTCTTTGACGAAAAGATCATGATCATTAGAAAGCAAATTTCGGACTCCTCTTTAAATCTGTGTATTTCTCCAAAGCTCAGTTGTCCTGAGTCTGCACAACACTGCCAGAGCCTATGATCAAGGGAAACACTAAAGTTGCTTAATCCTATATCTCTTGACACATTGATGAAAATACTCTTAGCCTCTAAACCTTCAAGCTGCATACTGGACCCTATTCCAACTAAAGAGCTGCTTCTTGTGCTTGGCCCTCCTATGTTGAATATAATAAACGGCTCCCTATCCACCGGATGTGTACCAAACTCACTGAAAGGGGCAGTAATAAAGCCAAACCTTGACCCAGAAAATATAAAAAACTATCGGCCTATATCGAATCTCCCATTCCTCTCAAAAAATTGAAAAAGCTGTTGCGCAGTAACTCACTGCCTTACTGAAGACAAACAATGTATACAAAATGCATCAGTCTGGTTTTAGACTCCACTGAGACTGCACTCGTGAAGGTGGTAAATGACCTATTTTTTTTTTTGTTTTGTTTTTTGAATTGTACCCCTTTTTCTCCCCAATTTCGTAGTATCCAATTGTTGTAGTAGCTACTATCTTGTCTCATCGCTACAACTCCCGTACGGGCTCGGGAGAGACGAAGGTTGAAAGTCATGCGTCCTCCGATACACAACCAACCAAGCCGCTGCTTCTTTAACACAGCGCACATCCAACCCGGAAGCCAGCCGCACCAATGCGCCGGAGGAAACACCGTGCACCTGGCCACCTTGGCTAGCGTACACTGCGCCCAGCCCGCCACAGGAGTCGCTGGTGCGCGATGAGACAAGGACACCCCTACCGACCAAGCCCTCCCTAACCCGGGCGACGCTAGGCCAATTGTGCGTCGCCCCACGGACCTCCCGGTCGCGGCCGGTTACGACAGAGCCTGGGCGCGAACCCAGGACTCTGATGGCACAGCTGGCGCTGCAGTACAGCGCCCTTAACCACTGCGCGGTAAATTACCTTTTAATGGTGTCAGACCAAGGCTCTGCATCTGTCCTTGGGCTCCTAGACCTTAGTGCTGCTTTTGATACCATCGATCACCACATTCTTTTGGAGATTGGAAACCCAAATTGGTCTATATGGACAAGTTATGGCCTGGTTTAGATCTTATCTGTCAGAAAGATATCAGTTTGTCTCTGTGGATGGTTTGTCTTCTGACAAATCAACTGTAAATGTCGGTGTTCCTCAAGGTTCCATTTTAGTTCCTCTACTCTTTTCACTATATATTTTACCTCCTGGTGATGTCACTCGGAAACATAATGTTAACTTTCACTGCTATGCGGACGATACACAGCTGTACATTTCGATGAAACATGGCGAAGCCACAAAATTGCCCTCCCTGGAAGCCTGTGTTTCAGACATAAGGAAGTGGATGGCGGCAAATGTTTTACTTTTAACCTCGGACAAAACAGAGATGCTAGTTCTAGGTCCCAAGAAACAAAGAGATATTCTGTTGGATCTGACAATTCATCTTGATGGTTGTACAGGCATCTCAAATAAAACTGAAGGACCTCGGCGTTACTCTGGACCCTGATCTTTAAAGGACAGCTTTTTTCCATCTTTGTAACATTGCAAAAATCAGAAACTTTCTGTCCAAAAATTATGCAGAAAAATTCATCCATGCTTTTGTCACTTCTAGATTAGACTACTGTAATACTCCAGTTTTCGGCTACCCGGAAAAAAGCACTAAATAAACTTCAGTTTATTTACGGCTGCTAGAATCTTGACTAGAACCAAAAGATTTGATCATATTACTCCAGTGCTAGCCTCTTTACACTGGCTTCCTGTTAAGGCTAAGGCTAGGGCTGATTTCAAGGTTTTACTGCTAACCGACAAAGCATTGCATGGGCTTGTTCATACCTATCGTTCCGATTTGGTCCTGCCGTACATACCTACACATACGCTACGGTCACAAGACGCAGGCCTCCTTACTGTCACTAGAATTTCTAAGCAAACAGATGGAGGCAGGGCTTTCTCCTATAGAGCTCAATTTTTATGGAATGGTCTGCCTATCCATGTGAGAGACACAGACTCGGTCTCGACCTTTAAGTCTTTACTGAAGGCTCATCTCTTCAGTAGTTGGGATTGGCGCCCCCCTCGGGTTTGTGCAGTGGGGGAGATCTTCACGGGCTATACTCGGCCTTGTCTCAGGGTAGTAGGTTGGTGGTTGAAGATATCCCTCTAGTGGTGTGGGGGCTGTGCTTTGGCAAAGTGGGTGGGGTTATATCCTGCCTGTTTGGCCCTGTCCGGGGGTATCGTCGAACAGGGCCACAGTGTCTCCCGACCGCTCGTCTCAGCCACCAGTATTTATGCTGCAATAGTTTGTGTCGGGGGCTAGGGTCAGTCTGTTATATCTGGAGTATTTCTCCTGTCTAATCTGGTATCCTGTGTGAATTTAAGTATGCTCCCTCTAATTCTCTCTTCCTCTCGGAGGACCTGAGCCCTAGGACCATGCCTCAGGACTACCTGGCCTGATGACTCCTTGCTGTCCCCAGTCCACCTGGTCATGCTGCTGCTCCAGTTTCAACTGTTCTGCCTGTAGCTATGGAACCCTGCCTGACTGGTTCACTGGACGTGCTGTCCTGTTGCACCCTCTACAACTACTGTGATTATTATTATCTGACCCTGCTGGTCATCTATGAACGTTTGAACATCTTGGCCATGTTCTGTTATAATCTCCATCCGACACAGCCAGAAGAGGACTGGCCACCCCTCATAGCCTGGTTCCTCTCTAGGTTTCTTCCTAGGTTCTGCCCTTTCTAGGGAGTTTTTCCTAGCCACCGTGCTTCTAAATCTGCATTGCTTGCTGTTTGGGGTTTTAGGCTGGGTTTCTGTACAGCACTTTGTTACATTGGCTGATGCAAAACAGGCTTTATAAATAAATTCAATTGATCAATCAATAAAATGTACCAGAGGTGGACTCAAAACAATTTGTAGAAATATCTCAAGGATGATCAATGGAAACAGGATGCACCTGAGCTCAATTTCGAGTCTCATAGCGAAGGGTCTGAATACTTATGTAAATAAGGTACTTCCTCCTCTCACCTTTTTCCTTCATTTGTGAACTTTAGTGCACAACACAATAGCTGTCTGTTGTGAAGAACAAAAAACAACTCTCCAAGCCAAACCTTCCTACCATGACCGCTAAACAGCCTACATCGTTGTCACAATATTAGCTAACGTCATAGTCAACATAGCTACTAGAACTAACACGTTAGTAAACCCACAATCCAATATGTGTAAAAACACATAGTACAGTGTACAGCAAGCATTTTAGCAGTTACACCGGCAGGCCCCATTGGCAATAAATGAATAAAACCTAAAGCTTACCTTGACTTGGAAGAGTTGCAGTGTTGGATAGCCTTAGCCAGCTAGCTAACATAAATAGCATTCCTCTCTTTTTGAGTATGCGAAATTAGCTGCATTAGCTAGCTTAATAAGTGAAAGGTAAACTAAAAAGAATTTAAAAAATTCATCAAAATATAGATAGCTCTCTTTCTCTCTCCTGCTTCTCCTTATTTTTTTGCAGAAATTAAATGTTCAAAACTGTTCCACTACTGTGTTTCGCTTTAAGTCCATTACTCACCACACGTTATGCAATGCAGTGCTAGCTGTAGCTTATGCTTTCAGTACTAGATTCCTTCTCTGATACCTTGATTGGATGGTTAACATGTCAGTTAATGGGCCGGTAGCAAGTTCAAACCCCCGAGCTGACAAGGTACAAATCTGCCCCTGAACAGGCAGTTAACCCACTGTTCCTAGGCCGTCATTGAAAATAAGAATTTGTTCTTAACTGACTTGCCTAGTTAAATAAAGGTAAAATTAAAAAAATTAAATAATGTTGGAGGACATCCTCCGGAAGTTATCATAATTACTGTGGTAGTCTATGGAAGGGGACCTTCTAGGTTTTGTATTGAAGTCAATGCACCCAGAGCAGGACAGAAAATAGCTGTCCTGTGCTACCCTAGAAGGCTACTACCTTCATCGCTAACCCCCAGTTGTTTAGTGACATTTACAATTAGCAACTATTTACTATAGTTTTATCTAAAAAGGATCACTTTTTTAATGTTTCACTGTTTATATTTTTATTAAATTCACTGAGTAAGATGGTCCTCCCCTTCCTCCTCTGAGGAGCCTCCACCGGTGTGTATGTCACTTGCCTGTTTCTGCGGAAGCTCTTGGGCAGGTATCTTTTTGGGAACCACATGCCGATGGCACACATGAGCACCCACAGGATGGCTAGCTCGTCCAGCATCTGGCCCAGGAAGCTAAGGGTGGCATGGAAGTAAGTGGATCCAATGCCTGGGAGAAGAGACAATGTTTACAGAGAGTACGATGTGAGTAGAATACACAATCTGCCATCTATAGGCTTAGGCTAGATGCTGAGGAGATCGTCTATCTAGACATCCTAGTTGCCTCCCACAATGTTCCGGCTTAGGTTTGTGTTTTTCGAGACTACTGAGGAAAGGCAACTCATGTGTAGAATTTGGGAGTGACACCAAAATATGCATATCTGCTGAACCAGAATCTGGCTTTACAGGAAGCCCAGGAAGCAGCCATTCAACTTGCCATTCACCAGCTTTTCAAGCATTAAAATGCCTAAATAAGTTTGTTACTCACCAAATATGGAGGTGCCTGGAGTCAATGTTTCTGTTGCTTGTAAATTATTTATTTAGACTTTTTTTGGAAGTACATACAGGCCGTGAAGGCAATAAATGACGATAGTTGCTCATTGAAACTTTGGTGAGTTACGCAGGTATTTTAACAATATAACGATTAAAAAGTTGGTGAATAGCTTGACGATTAAACAACTCCACAATTTACAATGGAGTTGAGCGGCGACTAGTGTGGCCAGACTGGAGATCCGACATCAAATAGCATTTGGTTTTTATAAACACTACTGATTTCAGCACCCAAGGAATAGCCAGCAATTACACACATTACATTGTTATGTGTAATTGCGGGCTATTCTTCAGGCTCTGAAATCAGTAGGTTTTTAAAGAAAAGCATAATTTTATGTGACATCGGGCCTCCAGTCCACCCACACTAGTTGCCACTCAACTCCATCATAAATCGTGGAGTTGAGTCAGCTAGTGAATGGCATGTTGAATGGCTGCTTCCTGTGCTTAAAAGGAGATTCAAAGTCTCCTGTAAAGCCAAATTCTGTTTCACATCCCTGCTAAGTTCTGGCAGTGTCATTTAAAAGTTAGAGCAGTAGACTTACCAACCACAACCAGCAAAGCCCAGATCAGATATATCCCACTGTTGAAATGTGTAGCATATTGTCGAAACAGACACATCAAAATAGGTGGCAAAATAAAAAACAGTATGTTGCTTATCTGCAATGAAGAACAAAATATAGGGGAGGAAATTGATTATGAGCAGATTGAACAGATCTAATGTCACATTAGGCCTGAAGCCCCCCAAAAAGTTACAATGTTTTCAACCAGGAACATCTTTACCGTATTGTAGAACTCTGCAATTCCAGGGTAAATAAGATAATTTCCTTCACACCAATCCACTTCGGAGCTACCTTGACTCCAGAATACAAGATTGCTCATGTTTATAGATAGCGTTAGCCAAAACTGCAAAATGACCTCGCTAACTAGCCAGCTATGTCATTTGAGTAGGATAATAAGTTGGATACAAATTTGTAGCTGATAAAAAAAGAATTACTTTTACCGAATTGCCATGTTCGTACCTGATAATGCACGAGGTTGACTTACAAATAACTATTTTAAAGTAGTTAAACTAACTACCTGTAATGTTTTGAAAGTACACTATTTGGACTATTAGAGCTAACGGAGATATAATCGTATATGTCAACAACAGTGTGTACAGCTGTACGTGTACGTCACACAAATTGAACTTCCGGTTTTTCACCTTCAAAATAAAAGCCCTCTCGATACACTGGGAAAGTAGATCGGTACCACTTTTGGTGTTTGAGTCTCTGGCAGAACCCTCTTATTTATTGTCTTCCACGGCTGTGACCTCCTGACCCAGACAAAAAAAATTGAACAAAATAAAAATTTTAAAAAACTTGCACTTGTATTTCCTACTAGCACTGGAAAAATGTACTTACTACGTTTGTGATTCAGTGTGGTTGTCTAAAATATAGGCTACATGGGCCAGAGCTGTCCAGAACGCCGTAGCGGCATGTCTAATTTTTGGGAAATTGTGTATCGGCTTGTGACATGTAAAAATGCTTAATTTTGGCACTTTAGCAAGTCTACTGAAATTAAACATCTGATTGATTGAATTCTCCATGTTGTCTACAGTAAAAGGCACGTCATTTAATATAACGGGCTTTTCAAATTCAATATTGGTGCACTATTTCTACTTAAAACACCAAAGGGACGCAAAAGGCACTAATTTCCTGGAACGACCAGAGGTGTTGGCTAGAGCGCTCAAGTTACCTGCCATACCAAGAGTTGGGTATCAGGAAGAACTGATAGTTGATGTCTGTTCCTCATCAGTAGAGTGGACACTATAGTGGAGCTATAGCTTGAAAGAGGAGTTGTTTTTTTAACCACAAAGTACTTTTAGAGGTGCTTTAAGAGAAATGTAAGGTTGTAAGGTAGATTTTTGGGGTAAATTGCAGTGAATGTTGTTCTTTCCAAGTTATAGATTATAGCAGTAATAGTGAGAGAGCGAGGTAAGTGACTAGAATAGCCTTATTAATGCAATTGTATGTCTTTATTGGAAAGAAGACTGACATGCAATACTTACATTAACACGTGTTTATATTTCAGGAGATGACATTGTTGTGACTGTAACTTGTTTTCCAACTTCTTGATTATCAGGCGAGTTATTAAGTGAATAAATACAAATCCTACATTTTACACAATCACGTCATAAGCTTTACTAAAAACATTGTATTTTTTTGTGTATCAGAAAAGTACATGTTAGGGGCACTGATGTTCTGGTGTCAACTGTAATGTCACAAACTGCAGTAATAGCCGGTTTAATTATTAAACCATGCCACCCTTGGAAGAGAATAAAGTTATTTGGTATGCACCTGACCAAAGCTGTCAAACTGTGATGGCAGTAATAGCTAGCATAAGGTAAAATAATCAGCATTTGTCTGATAAACTCTGCCTTGGATTTACATTTTATTATTCACTTACGTATTATGTTCTAACAATGTATTCAGAAATGTCATTGTTTCCCTGTAAACTTTACAGTTCAGATTTTCTTCCGGAGATATCTCTACATTGATATAATTCATGGCCGATGAGTAGTTATGGCACACACATTTGATTTAAAATACTTCCTGCAGGCAACACTGCTGAACCCAGCTCCACCCCCACTACCACCACAGCCGACAAATCCCTTAATACAGTACATTCTGCTGTTGCGTCTGCAAATGAAGAAATATGCACATACCTTCAACAAGAGGGTGTTAACCCCAACCAACCATCATCCAATCTTTGGACTCCTCTACATTATGCCTTAATGTCCAAAGCACCTGTCAATACAGTGAGGAGACTGATCGTAGCAAAAGCTGAACTAAATGCCATAGGCCCACTTGGGCTTACACCACTTGACATTGCAGTGGAGGATGATAGAGAGGATATTGTGAGGATACTTATTCATGCTGGTGCTCTTGCGCAAATAAGACCTGTTATACAGCCTAATGATGAGCATATTAAGGTCCTTGTGTAATGTGATATTGTACCCCGTAGCCCAATTGTCCTTTGTATATTATTTATATGTACTTTTGTTCCCACAGGTACTTCCTGTATTGATTTGTTGTTAATAAAACATAAAAAAATATAAATGTAAAAAATGTCCTTTGTATATTATTTATATATACTTGTGTTCCCACATGTACTTCCTGTATTGATTTGTTGTTAATAAAACATAAAAAAATATAAATGTAAAAAATGTCCTTTGTATATTATTTATATATACTTGTGTTCCCACATGTACTTCCTGTATTGATTTGTTGTTAATAAAAACATATATATAAAATTTAAATAATTAAAAGTACATTAAGTCCGGCTAAACTCCCCTAACCCGGACGACGCTGGGCCGATTGTGCGTCGCAAGGGTTCCCGAAAGTCTCGCGATGTTGCGCAACAGGGTTTACAAACTCTGCTTTTGGGCTTCGCCTCTTCCTCTCTGATTTAAGGAAGCACCGTTAATGTCAGTGTTTGTCGATCAGTCAGTCAACTGTCGCTTTGGTGCTCTCGAACGCGGCCGATGTTATTTCCGCATCAGTAGTGCGGGCACTGTAACTTCAGCCTTTCTCATCTAAAGAACTAAGGGGTATGTACTTTTACTTTAATATATTTTTGAAACTATTGGCACAGTCCAGTGAATGTTGCTCTTTCCAAGTTATGTTAGTGGAAACAACACATCCTCGGTATTTGAAACTATTAAAATGTTTGTTTTTTCCAAAAGTCTGTCAACCGTACTTTAGTCAGGTAAACCACCACACATTTAGTTGGTATGCACCAGAGCTGTCAAACTGCATGTTTTATTAGTGCAACAGTATGAATCATAAAACCCGGAAATCGTTCCATTTGTTATTTCGCCATTTATTTTTCCATCTGGGTGTTTAAAACTATTTCATATAAGATCTGTGTTTCGTGTAGGCTTACCCTGGGGTGGCACATTGATAACCGCGCAAATCTCTCTCGGACGTGTTAACTTTTATACATATTTAGCATAGCAATTTTTTTTTGTAAATTGAAGGGAATACACTGCTTATCAGAACGTCACGCCAAGGTAAGCCTACAACAAACACACAATTAATTAGATTTGTTTGTAAAATTCAAATGGTTGTGTTTCAAACTCAAAGTAGACAGCCCTAAACCTTCAGTCCTTGGAGGGGAGGAGAAAGTCCCTCAGCCATATTTGTCGTCGATTCAAATGATTAGCCAAAGCAAGGACGTTTGCAACGTATGCCCTATTTTTTTTTTTTTTATGGAGTTTGCGAGTGTCCAATTATGTTCATATCGGGGCTTGAAACGCCCCGTAATTCAATTCGCGATGATTGTATATCCCCGAAGAAAAGTATCGCCAAAATGTAAAACTCTATGTCGATATGAAGTCAACATACAAGTGTATGTAAATAAGTTAGAAATTGTGCTACTAATGCACAAACACGTCTCATAAAAGTAATGCATTGTTTGTTTGGTTATCTTTTGGAAATTGTAGAAATAAACATTTCATTCTTCAGAAGTAGATGGGCAGGCTAACGTTAATTAGCTCATTAATTTGCTAGCTATCATACAGTAGGCGTATATTAATAATTAACGTAAACTCACCCCATTTCGTACAAATGTGCGCAACCGCAACATTCAAACGAGACTACAAAGATAACTAATGGGACTGTGTTGACTTCAAAATCGGGGGTGTGAACTAGGTTTCTATTCAAACGTTGATCGACATGGCAATATAGTATTGGAGAAAAGTTGAAAAAAACGGACCCTCCGTTACAGCATGCATGAAGCAACTATTTCTGTCTTACAATCTCCCTCCACCAGGTGTAGCACTTCTCTCATCCTTTAAAAACAAGAAATGGACAGTGACGGGGTAAGGGGGATACCTTTTTTTCGTCATCATTGCATGCACTCATCATACTCAAAGCCGCTGTTTACTTCTAAGATCACTTTAGTACCGCCCTAAAATCCCGATTCAAATTCGACACAAACCTTCACATAGGTATGTAATGAGACATTATATAAACTCTTTATAGTGTTTTATTTACATTTTAGAGGTGATAAGTTGGACAGATCGAGTGGAATAAAAGCTATTTTCCCACACGACATCTCTCCTTCTCACTATCACGCATTAGTTTCGCTTCCCCACCCGCCATTTTTAAAAAGACCCAACGGGGCTCATTGCCTGCTTCAATTATGCAGAAACGGGCAGTGTTTTAAGTCATGTAATTGATTTTGTTGGAAAGGGGAGAAATTGTGCTTTACAATGGTATTGACATTACAGTTGATCTGGAAGTATTACGTTTTTGGGGCGCTAAAATAAGGGCAATTGTACGGACCAAGGCGATGTACAAGTTTACGTTATATAGTTAATATAAGTAGACATGCAATCATTACTGACTGTAGCGCATATGAAGCACCCACAAGCTACCTGTGGCTGAAAACAATCATCGCGGGATGAACAAGTGATGAATTTTTGGGCAAGGGCAGTCCAAAATTATTCCATCTTTAAAAAAATGTTTCTATTAACAACAAATCAATACAGAAAGTAAATGTGGGAACACAAGTGTGTGTATATATAAATATTATACAAAGGACAATTGGGCTAGGGGGTAGAATTTCACATTACACAAGGACCTTAAGGGACATACATACACTTATTATTCTTACAGCTTTTTTGTTAGTAGAGCATTTAATTGCCTTAAAATACAGTTAAATTTATTTTTGTACAGTTAGAAAATGTGGTGTTTTTACCTACGATAGAAACAAAAAAAAATCCTTCCTCTCTTGCCCTGCAAGTGTATACTCACTCGTAAGACGTCATGACACGTCATCAGAAGTGTCCACTTCATTTGTGGGTTGAGGGGATAGGGTGTGTCTTTTAAGTGTTTGGAGCGCAAGCATTGTAAAAATGAATGGCCAAAAAACTGTTGGAACCATTTCTGGGATTTTAAGGGTATTATGACGCTTCCACTGTGGCAGACTATTTGAGAAAACAGTACAGGAATTGTATTATTTATGTATTATTCTCCTAATGAACTCCACCCAATTGTAATGTACAGTAAGTACACTCTCTTAGAAGAAGGGAAAAAAAAGAGAGTCTAGAAAAGGGTTCTTATAGCCTAAAAAATAGTTCTATATTTAAGCAATACGGCTCGAGGAGGTGTGGTATATGGCCAATATAACATGGCTAAGGGCTGTTCTAGTGCCTGGACACAGCCCTTGTCTGTGGTATATTGGCCATATATCACAAACCCACGAGGTCCCTTATTGTTATTATAAACTGGTTACCAGCATAATTAGAGCAGTAAAAATAAATGTTTTGTCATACCCGTGGTATACGGTCTGATAAACCACGGCTGTCAGCCAGTTAGCATTCTTATAAACTGTGTGGTTAACCTGAATGCTGATTGGCTGACAGCCGTGCTATATCAGACCCATATATCACGGTTTACTGATGTCCCTTTGAACAGAGTCCCCCATGTTGGCGGTGTGGATATGGAATGGGCACGCATAAGCTACGGACAACAAACAATTGCATTTTATCGATGGCAATTTGAATGCACAGAGATACTGTGACAAGATCCTGAGGCACATTTAAAATAGTTGCTTTTATATTTTTGTTCAGTATAAGTGTAGATTAGATGTATATAATAATAAAACTACTTATGTCCCAGAATTTATTGTATTATTTAATTGAACAGTTCACTGTACTCACCACATTGCTTTTCTTCCTCAGATGTCCCTGCGTAGATAAAATCGTCAGGAGTTATGGAACACAAGATTGATTTTCAAGAACTTCTGGCCAGACTGGTTATCTCAGAGCCAACAGATCCTATTATCAAGTGCATTATTAATAATAATCTGGAGAGGCTGAAGAAATTGATTAGAGGCAAGGACATCAATGCATTGTACCCTTGTGTTGAGTTACAAGATGAAGTAACCCCTTTAATTGCTGCTGTTGCATTTGCAAATCAGGAGATTTGTACATTTCTTCTGGGAAAAGGTGCTGACCCCAACAAACCATCAAAGAGATATTTAGCACCACTGCATTATGCTGGACTGTATAAAGTTCCAGTGAATATAGTGACAACATTACTGGAAGCAAAGGCAGATCCAAATGGTCTAGCAGAACAACCATTCTTTCCAATTCAATTAGCACATGACAGAGAGGATATTGTGAAGGAGCTTCTCAAATCTGGAGCTTTAATGTGGCTAAATCATGGCATCCATCCTGCAATTGATCAGAAATTGGCAAGAATAATTGGAAACTTTGCTAAAGAGAGTGAGTTCTTTTCCAAAATCAAGCTTTTTTTACATTTTGCACAAGCAATAAAACAAACATCCCCAACAGATGTTTTCAAGCACTATGATCTTCACTTACTAGAGGAGAACCCACAAACCCACCTCACTATGATTGACATGTGCTTTAACATTGAAGGTGCAAATGAAGACGAATACTTCCAGAAAGCCATTAAATGGTTGAACGACTCCAAGAAACTAGTTTCCTATGTTGAAGATGTAAGCAGACGTCTGTCCACAGTTCCTCTGAAATTTAGGGCAGGTGCATTGAAATCCTTATATAGAGTTGTTTGCGCAATGAAGGAAATACCTAATGAGGTGTCACTTACCCTAATTCCTGAGTTAGTGAAACTGCTTTCCTCTAAAACAGAAGATTATCTCGTGCCATTGATCATTGTTACGCTCTATGGCATCACACAGAAGACAAAAGACAAGGATCGTTGGAGCAACTCTGACCTTGAGGAAATATGCAAGCACATTGTCCCATGCACACAGAGGAAGGGTTATCCCTATGAATTGAAGATGTATGCCTATGCGTTGCTAGCAGATCTTTACACATTTAGTTGTGTTCCTGGTTACATCAGCTCTCTGGGACTGACTCCGGTACCTGAAGGACTACTTAACTGGGGAAGGGATGAAAACCTGAAAGTAAAGCTGAGAGATCTAAACATGTCCTTAGACAGACAACGTTCTGTCTCCAAGTCAACAAGTGAAGATTCAAAAGACAGTCATTTGTCAGAAACCAAGAAGAAGAAGAGGAAGAAGAAGATTAAGAAGATGAAGAGAACGGCAGAAAAACAAGACATACTAAAAGAAGAGACAGACGCACAAGAAAATAATGCATGTTTAGCCTTCAATACTTCATCTACTCCTGTTGAGGAATCTGGCCTTGATGAGTGTTCTAGTGTCAATCCGTTCCACCCCACCACTGACACGTCACCATCACAGCGCAAATGGCACAAAGTCAGCAAGCGGTGGGAGACACAGTTAGAGAAGCTTGCCAACGTGGATGAATGTAAAGTTTATAAAGTAGGAAACCTCACTCTTATATATGATGATGATTACTTTCGCATAGCAAAGGGAAGTGATGGAACTGAGGTCTTCTTGGGCCTGAGGGATGATGGCACTGAAGTAGCCATAAAGAGAATGATCAGGTCAAACTATCAGTTTCTCAAGAATGAGGAAGGATTTTTACGTCTTCCAGAGCTTGACAGTAGCTGTATTGTGAGATACATGGACTTTGCAGAAGACAGTTTCTTTGGTTATCTTGCTCTTCAGCTCTGTGAATACACTCTGGATGAGTACATTAATACACACCTGTCCAAGGACGACACTCCTGCCCTGATTAAAATAACTCAAGAGGTGCTCTGCAGTTTAAGTGTCCTTCATGGTCCAACTACCAAAGTCCTTCATCGGGATATCAAACCTCAGAATGTTTTGATAGGTGAGAGATACTATAGTATTGCACAGTTAAGCCTTTCACTCCCACTAAATATAAAACATGGCTTTCATCATTATAGATTTAAAATCTATATGCAGTATCATAAAGTCATTTTCTAGTACATATAATTATGAAAAGCATGATATTGTGATATTATTTATCCTTAACAGGTCTCAATGGAAATGCAAAATTGGCAGATTTTGGCATAAGTCGCAGATTGACAGTGGAACAAACAACTCGATACACAGTCCCTGCGGGAACAAAATGCTGGATGGCCAAGGAGACGTTGGACAAACAAGGCTCTGGATATAAGAGGAGCTCTGATATACAGGTGGAGCAACGTGAAGAAAGAATAAAGATTATTTCCTGTTTGTAGAGCGATGGACTGAATGATTGTTGAAATTTCAGGTGGCTGGGATGTTGGTATACTACATCCTTTCTGGTGGACACCACCCCTTTGAAGGTCCACTTGGTGAGGAACTTGAACAGAATCAAAACATAATCAAGGGGACTTACACACTAGAACATGTGTCAGACGAGGTGGCAAAAGACCTCATTGAGTGGATGATCAATGAAAACCCTGATGACAGACCTACAGTGGAGGAGACCCTGAATCATCCCCTCTTCTGGAAACCACAGAGGTGAAAATCCTTATTTGTCACTTGAAAAGTTGTTTGTTAGTATGGCACCCTGTATAATGAATAATAATAATAATGAACTTTACTGACTTTATTGTCCCCATGGGGAAATTTTGTTGCTGTGTCATGTACATGTTTAAAGTGGCGTTTTAAATAACAAAGCAAATTGACCATACAACTTTCATAAGTTACAACCAATAAAGAGAGTAGCCTGCTGGCCTTACTGGGTCGATAGGAACATTAGCTCAAGCTATTTAGTAGGGATATCACACCACATTTCATACATTGAATTTAACACACAAACTAAAGCTAAACATAAGGAGATAAGGACAAAACATTTTGGGATCAGTATTCCAGTAATAGTGACAGAATGATTGACACTGATAATACTGTACGTGCATAATGAAAATAATGAGTTAATATTATTCCGATGCATAGGATGCTTTAGCTTGGGCAAAATAAGAGATGATGCTAAAGTATATGCATTAAACTGCGTACACAAAGTACATGAATGTATGAGTAGACATTTTTTACTGTATATTGTTGTCTTTCAGGAGAGTTGAGTACTTGAGAAGAATTGGGAATGAGAAGGAGGTCGGGAAGTATAGCGATGCTGACCAAAAACTTCTAGAAGCTCTGAAACAAAGTGCTACGGAGAGATCCTTCTGTCAGTGGAGATCCAAGGTGAACCAGATGTCATTTTATTAAATGTACTGTGGGGCAAACAAATATTTAGTCAGCCACCAATTGTGCAAGTTCTCCCACTTAAAAAGATGAGGCTTGTAATTTTCATCATAGGTACACTTCAACTATGACAGACAAAATGAGAAAAAAAAATCCAGAAAATCACATTGTAGGGTTTTTAATGAATTTATTTGCAAATGATGGTGGAAAATAAGTATTTGGTCAATAACAAAAGTAAATCTCAATACTTTGTTATATACCCTTTGTTGGCAATGACAGAGTTCAAACGTTTTCTGTAAGTCTTCACAAGGTTTTCACACACTGTTGCTGGTATTTTGGCCCATTCCTCCATGCAGATCTCCTCTAGAGCAGTGATGTTTTGGGGCTGTTGCTGGGCAACACGGACTTTCAACTCCCTCCAAAGATTTTCTATGGGGTTGAGATCTGGAGACTGGCTAGGCCACTCCAGGACCTTGAAATGCTTCTTATGAAGCCACTCCTTCGTTGCCCGGGCGGTGTGTTTGGGATCATTGTCATGCTGAAAGACCCAGCCACGTTTCATCTTCAATGCCCTTGCTGATGGAAGGAGGTTTTCACTCAAAATCTCACAATATATTCTTTCCTTTACACGGATCAGTCGTCCTGGTCCCTTTTTAGAAAAACAGCCCCAAAGCATGATGTTCCCACCCCCATGTTTCACAGTAGGTATGGTGTTCTTTGGATGCAACTCAGCATTCTTTGTCCTCCAAACACGACGAGTTGAGTTTTTACCAAAAAGTTATATTTTGGTTTCATCTGACATTCTCCCAATCTTCTTCTGGATCATCCAAATGCTCTCTAGCAAACTTCAGACGGGCCTGGACTTATACTGGCTTAAGCAGGGGGACACGTCTGGCGCTGCAGGATTTGAGTCCCTGGAGGCGTAGTGTGTTACTGATGGTAGGCTTTGTTACTTTGGTCCCAGCTCTCTGCAGGTCATTCACTAGGTCCCCCCGTGTGGTTCTGGGATTTTTGCTCACCGTTCTTGTGATCCTTTTGACCCCACGGGGTGAGATCTTGCGTGGAGCCCCAGATCGAGGGAGATTATCAGGGGTCTTGTATGTCTTCCATTTCCTATTAATTGCTCCCACAGTTGATTTCTTCAAACCAAGCTGCTTACCTATTGCAGATTCAGTCATCCCAGCCTGGTGCAGGTCTACAATTTTGTTTCTGGTGTCCTTTGACAGGTCTTTGGTCTTGGCCATAGTGGAGTGTGACTGTTTGAGGTTATGGACAGGTGTCTTTTATACTGATAAGTTCAAACAGGTGCCATTAATACAGGTAACGAGTGGAGGACATAGGAGCCTCTTAAAGAATAAGTTACAGGTCTGTGAGAGCCAGAAATCTTGCTTGTTTGTACCGGTAGGTGACAAAATACTTATTTTCCACCATAATTTGCAAATAAATTCATTAAAAATCTAAAAATGTGGTTTTCTGTCTATATTTTTCTCATTTTGTCTGTCATAGTTGAAGTGTACCTATGATGAAAATTACAGGCCTTTTTAAGTGGGAGAACTTGCACAATTGGTGGTGACTAAATACTTTTTTGCAACCACTGTATATACTTGTACATGTATATTAAAACATGTATACACTAATGCAAAAGTGTGGGAGTGCCCTCTCCCCTGGCAGAGCGTTTTGAAAGCTCAGAGGCTACACAATTTACAGATTGTTTTGTGATCACAGCTGCCCTCTGAATTGATGAAAAAGATGGATGGCAAACAGCTCTACCCTGAGAACATGTTGGGGTTACTACGCTTCATACGCAACCTCCATGAGCACAAGTAAGTAAGACTGTTTTCCCTCGTACTAAAACGTTTCACTGTCTTACCATTTGAAGGTGGCTGAGTTTGTTTCTCCTTCTGCAGTGCTGAGGATTTAGAATCTGTTGACCTGATGAATATGTTCCCTGATCTCTTTGGATGTGTCTACATGTTGGCCAAGAAACAGAGCTGGAATTCAAGGCCTGGTCTGAAAAACGTGTTTCAGAGAGATCTAAGATCATGATTCTGAAATGTAAACTGTCATTTGAACTGATGAAATATGAACTATTGTAGTACTTTTGACTTTTTGTTGGTAGAGGCAATGATTTTAACTGTCTCAAGGACATTTTATATTCTATATTTTCACTGATAGATCTAATATCCATATGATTTTTACAAATAATGATCTTACATGGTTATAGCCTACATATTATGGGAGTTCATACAAAAATACAGTACTCACAAAGCTTTGGTGAAATGTAGTGATTACTTTTTAACTGTCTTCACTTTAGGTATATGGGATTTGTATTAATATAAATGATCTGTATGAGATTTCAGGGATGTCTGGATCAAAGTGTTGACATGTATTTTTTTCTATCTGTGTTTTGCTTGATATGAAGTCTGCCCAAGAGTGCATTGAAACATGATTGTATTTCTTAAATCCGTGATCTATCAATGGAGGAGCTGTGATCACCAAAATGACTTGTGGATAGAACTGACGGTTACAAATGTAGTGATGATCATGAACTCCTTTTTTTTTTTAATTTTTTTTTTTTATATATTAATGGAACACCACGGTAAAATGTTAATGCACCTCTCTCAATATAATAAAGGCTATCAAAGAGCAATATAAAACTGCCATTTTTTTTGACACCCAGACATCCCCGCCCACCTGCAACAGCTACTGGTGTAGAGTAAACAAACTAGTACGCAGTAGGAACAAAACATTGTCCTCTTTCTGGTATAAAGCCACACATCCAGCACCAGATCAACCACAATGAAAAACAGACCTCCGAGTCACCAGGAATTCTGACAGAGGGTAGTAGAACTACTGTCACCTGTGACGCCAGGTGGTCCCTTATCCCACCCGATTAGATGACAATCACCTCAGTAGAAGGTGGAAATCATACCAATCACACCATTCAGGTGAATGTGGTCGACATGCTATGTCGGAACTTAATGGCCCCAGACACAGACAATGTTATTGTTTTGACCTATTAAATGATTTATCACCCCCAAGAAACACATCAAAGCATAAGATATCAATTGTGATGTGTCCCTCTTTTAATAAACAAGTTATATATTAGAAACATATTTTTATCAAACAATTGTACAGACTAACAGACTTTAATTTAATTTGTTTATTGGCATCCCCATGATCTGGGGTCCAAAAACTATTACGTTGTATGCAAGTATATTTGAGATCTCTTTACAGAACAATGAAACAGTGGTGGTAGCAGTAGGGCTTTTAGGTTCGTCTGGATCAAGTTATGATCCACCAAAACATGAGGAAAAGTACTTTGCAAACTAAGCTAATGTGGATCAATTCCGGTGATAGAATCAAATCAAATTTTATTAGTCACATGTGCTGAATACAACAGGTATTACCTTACAGTGAAGGCTTACTTATGAGCCCCTAACTGACAGTGCAGTTTTAAAAAAATATGGATAAGAGATAAAAGTAACAAGTAATTAAAGAGGAGCAGTAAAAAAAATAACAATATATACAGGGGGGTGCCGGTACAGTGTCAATGTGGAGGCTATATACAGGGGGGTGCCGGTACAGAGTCAATGTGGAGGCTATAAACAGGGGGGTGCCGGTACAGAGTCAATGTGGAGGCTATATACAGGGGGGTGCCGGTACAGAGTCAATGTGGAGGCTATATACAGGGGGGGTGCCGGTTAGTTAAGGTAGTATGTACATTTATGTAGAGTTAAAGTGACTATGCATAGACGACAACAGAGAGTGGTGTGGAGAGGGGAGGGGGGGCAATGTGAATAGTCTGGGTAGCCATTTGACCAGATATTCAGGAGTCTTATGGCTTGGGGGTAGAAGCTGCTTAGAAGCCTCTTGTACCTAGACTTGGCGCTCCGGTACCGCTTGCCGTGTGGTAGCAGAGAGAACAGTCTATAACTATTGTGGCTGGAGTCTTTGACAATTTTTAGGGCCTTCCTCTGACACCGCCTAGTATAGAGGTCCTGGATGGTAGGAAGCTTGGCCCCGGTGATGTACTGGGCCGTTCGCACTACCCTCTGTAGTGCCTTGCGGTCGGAGGCCGAGCAGTTGCCATACCAGGCAGTGATGCAACCAGTCAGGATACTCTCGATGGTGCAGCTGTAGAACCTTTTGAGGATCTGAGGACCCATGTCAAATCTTTTCAGTCTCCTGAGGGGGAATAGGTTTTGTCGTGCCCGCTTCACGACTCCTGGTGTGCTTGGACCATGTTAGTTTGTTGGTGATGTGGACACCAAGGAACTTGAAGCTCTCAACCTGCTCCACTGCAGGCCCGTCGATGAGAATGGAGGCGTGCTCGGTCCTCTTTTTCCTGTTGTCCTCAATCACAAGGGTAAAGTGATAACATTATGCCTGCATGTAATATGCACTGCATTTTAAGTATAACTTCCATTGTTACCTTATACACAACGTGAACGAAATCTAGCATTATTTGAATAGGCTCTATCCATTATTCTGCCTCATTTTCTTTTTTAGTATTTTTTTCAGTGTTTGATTAGTAGTTTGTGACTAATCACTAACATTGAGTGGCTGCTGCCAACACACTGACTCATCGCTAGACACTTTAATAATTACAAATTGGATGTAATAAATGTATCACTAGTCACTTTAAACAATGCCACTTTATATAATGTTTACATACCCTACATTACTCATCTCATCTGTATATACAGTACTCTATACCATCTACTGAATCTTGCCTATGCCGTTCGGCCATCGATCATCTATATATTTTTATGTACATATTCTTCATTCCTTTACACTTGTGTGAAAATGTAGTTGTTGTGAAATTGTTAGATTAATGGTTAAGATTACTTGTTAGATATCACTGCATGGTCGGAACTAGAAGGACAAGCATTTCGCTGCACTCGCATTAACATCTGCTAACCATGTGTGTGACAAATAAAATTTGATTTCATTTGATTGATTTGTCAAATGTAGTGTGCCTGCTGAGAGGTGGAGGGGATGAGAGGCAAAAACATAATACTCTTCATGTATAATTGCTGCTGAAGGTGCTTCCACAAAGTACTAATAAAAGGTCTGAATACTTATGTAAATGTTTTTTTTCTTTTTATAAATGAGCAACTTTTTCTAAAAACTTGTTTTTGCTTTGTAATTATGGGGTATTGTGTGTAGATTGATGGGGGGGGGGACAATTTAATACATTTTAGAATAAGGCTGTAAAGTAACAAAATGTAGAAAATGTCAAGGCCCTGTACATACAGTACATACTGTATAAATAAACATCAAATGTTACATACTACATTACAGGTAACACTTAACAAAAAATTTACATTTAATCTGTAATCTATTGATGTGACTAAATGTATCTGCTGTTTGCTATTGTGAGAACGGAAACACTTTAAACATACTACATTTAGAATTGAAGAGGTCTTTAACCTCCTGAACTAGATCTGCAGGGCTCCTCCCACCCTCCTGTGGTCCAGTTGTGTTTACACCTATGAACAATTAAAATAACATGGTGAAGAATGACACTTTACATAATATAGGACAAGTATAAGCACCCACCTAATTATTATGATTATTATTATTTATGAAAAATATGCTGAGGAAAACAAGAAACGCAGCAACCACAATGTCTGGCTTTTACAATAATACTTTAGGCCAAGTGCTGCACCTCCTTTTGTCCTCAATGTTTATTCAAGATGAGGACAACAGCCTCCACCAGCACATCCTCCAAATCAGACAACTTAATAATAATAACATTTATTAAACTACATGAGGAACCAAACATTACATTTAGAAGAAAGTACATTTAACACTTTTTCTTCTGAAAACAAAAGACTGATTACATTTTCTGTAACACAATCGTTCTGTTTAAGTCATCTCTGAACCCATATTAACCTCTTCTCTTCTTCAAACTTCTTATCTTACCCTATGTGAGGTTCTAAAACAGAAACACTATTAACCCTCACTTATCAGGCACTAATTTGACGCTTTTAAGTAAGAGCCAATAGCTGCAGGGTTGCTGGTTCAAACGACTGGAGGGTTGCTGAAATCTAATTTAAGTGATACCTAATAAGGGTCCAATAAACAACATATGAAACGCTTCGAAACTACAAATTAGAGGCTAAAAAGTGTGGGCTAAAATATAGTGTTAGGCTGCCATCCTAACGTCTGTTACTCTGAGCTGGGCTTTAAGTTGCTTTATATGGTCATCCACTCTCCTAGCCATAATGTCTTCAGTCATCTGTCCTTTATCCCTTGACTCCCTGAACTCCTCAGTCATCGTCTGGAATTTCCTCCTCTAAACTCCCCAACCTGCCACTGAGGGTTGTCAGGTCACCTGAGATGACAATATTGTATACTGATGTCAACTATAGCAGAAGATATTGTCGTGGTGAAAGTATCGTGAGCTATTGGTGTATTTCAACCATACAGGATCACCTTCAAACTGTTCATGCTCACCTACGAAGCACTGAATGCGCTGGCGCTAAACATACCTTACTGACCATCTGCACCCCTAGATTTCCGACCTGCTCACTGCACTTCTCTAACAATGGCCTCCTCATCATCCCTTGCACCAGGCTCCGCTCCATAGGAGACGTTGCTTTTAGCAGTGCAGTACCCCAAAGAAGCACACAAAAACTGATAAAAACTGGCACGAATCTCCAGTTTATTGTACAGATGTGATGGTACAACGCAGTGGGCACTGTTGCTCCAGCGCTGCGGGATACAGTTCTACCGTGACAGAGCCAAGGCGAGCACACCATGTTGTTTCACTATTTAACCAGATATTCAACTGACCAACAAGCCAGATAAAGTCAGTTATAAACACAATCATGCACATGACCCATGACTGTATCAATATTATAAAGACATAGTCCACATATAATATTCTCTAATAATATACTGTATGATAATATACGCCATTAAGCAGACACTTTTCAGTGACTTAGTCATGCGTAGTTTAACCTCTTTCTGTCACACCCTAATCTGTTTCACCTGTCTTTGTGCTTGTCTCCACCCCCCCACCAGGTGTGTCCCATCTCCCCTCATTATCCCATGTATTTATACCTGTGTTCTCTGTGTCAGTTCGTGTTGTTTGTCAAGGCAACCAGTGGTTTCCCCCTTGCGCCTGTATGTTATATAGTTCCTGGTTCCGACCAGTCTGCCTGCCGTTCTGTACCTTGCCCCACCACACTGGATTACTGACCTCTGCCTGAGACTGCCTGCCATTCGCTACCTTTTGGACTCTGATCTGGATTACTGACCTCTGCTTGAGACTGCCTGCCATTCGCTACCTTCTGGACTCTGATCTGAATTATTGACCTCTGCCTGAGACCGCCTGCCATTTGCTACCTTCTGGACTCTGATCTGAATTATTGACCTCTGCCTGAGACTGCCTGCCATTCGCTACCTTCTGGACTCTGATCTGGATTACTGACCTCTGCCTGAGACTGCCTGCCATTCGCTACCTTCTGGACTCTGATCTGGATTACTGACCTCTGCCTGGGTCTGCCTGCTGTTCTGTACCGTTTGGACTCTGATCTGGATTACTGACCACTGCCTGGGCTTGACCTGTTGTTTTGCCTGCCCGCTGTTCTAGTAATAAGCTTTTGTTGCTTCGACACTGTCTGCATCTGGGTTTTCCCTAAAATGTGATACTTTCTAAATATGTTGGAATACTAATTGTTTTATGCAATGAAGAGTAAATGTGTAATGAAACAATTCACTTTTAAATTGTTCTCTAACATTATGGAATACCCAAGTTGACAGTTTTTTTTTTTGGTGTGACATGCATCACCTGTGATTGCGCCCAGGTGCATCTCGTTATTGGTGGGTGGGATTTTCCCTATCAATTCCCAGTTTTTCCCAGTGGCCAGAAGATTCTGATTATTTGTAAAAGTCAGTGTGCCTTGAGAGGACAAGAGGTGAAGGTGCCTTAAACTACATTTCCAGTAATGGCAGCCTGGTAGTTGAATCTTAAGTATGGCAAAAGTATAACCCCAAGCCAGGACCAGCTCTCCTTCTCCCTGGGCACATCTCCCTAAACCTGTGATCTTATATTTTTTTTTAAGTGAAAGCTAATAAGTATATATTGGTGATAGGATCATTGTATGAGCATTAGAGCTGAAGATATTTTTAGATTATTGTGGAGCGCTGCAATAGTGATTATAGAGATGTGACTCTAATATTGGTGCTTCAGAATAAATCTGTATTTGAAATATATCTCCGGCACATCAGATACAACTGATTGCATTAGGCTGTATCAAGGGCTTTGTGATTCGTTGGCCAGTCAATTCAGGTGTGATAGTGCCGGGCTGGATAAAAATGCTTTCTTACTGTTCATTAGGAAACACGGTATCATGTTGTACTTCCATAATAACTGCTATGTACTTAGTCTAGCAGTATTGGTTGTTAGATAACAGCACAAATCCAGCCAACATGTTTCAGAACAGTGTTGATACTGCATGTATTACTGTGTACTAGTTATATAGGATTGAGGGCAGCTTGATGTGACTAGATACACTCATTACTAATTACGTAGACATCCATCTCACAGCTGCTGAATGATTATGGATTGATAAGTGATTTGTAGTGAACCGCATAGTTTTAAGTAATAGATTTCTGAATATATTTCACTTATGATTCAAACCGTGGACCTCATTCCTGTAAATTACTCATGTGCAAAGACCTTGCTCAACAATGAATGTCACATCAAAGTTGACTTCCACTGCTATTCTGATGACAGCCAGCTCTACCACTCCACCAAACCCACCACTCCCCTCCCTCATCAGCTGCCTTCACGACACCCAGAGCTGGATGAGCATGAACCTCCTCAAATTCAACAACAAGAAGACCGAGGTTATGCTCATTGGCTCCAAATCCACCCTCTCCAAGCATTACCATAGATTACTTCCTGGTCCCTCTAAACACAAGTCAAAAGCCTGTGTCTCCCTGGGCAGTTCCCTCTCTTTCGAACCCCACATAAAAACCAACACCCGGACATCATTCTTCCGCGTCCGAAATATCTCCAGGCTCCGCCCCTCACTGTCACACTCCAGCACCGAAACCCTCATCCATGCCTTCGTTACTGGTCTGTAACACGCTACTCACCAGATCCCCACCAAACCCATCAATAGACTCCAACTGGTTCTGAACTCTGCTGCCAGAATCTACACCTGCACCAGATCAACTGAACACATCAAACCAATCCTCCTCAATCTACACTGGCTCCATGTGCAATCCTGTATTCACCTTAAAACACTCTGGCTCTTCCAACAAAGCCTTCTATAACCAGGCACCCACCTACCTCTCTGATCTTCTCCCATTCTATGCCCCCTCCCACTCCCTCCTCTGCTGGTGGTCTTGTCTCCACCCCATTCCACCATGGGTGCCCTGGCCTTTAGCTCCTATTCCAAACCCTTACCCCAACCCCAACCTCATTTTATCTGTCTTTTTGTCTGGTCCTTTAGTTTGAAATGGTTTAGATTTTATACTGCACTCTTAATTGATGCACTTGATTTTAGGACTTTATGTACGACACTTCATTTTATGTAGGCCTACTTTTAATGTAAGATGTCCGGTAAGGCGTCCGCCAAATGAAAATTCATTATTAGTGTATCGGGGGGAAAAGGATGTTGTTGGCCAGTTAATATAATTAAAAAAATAATAATACTCTTACTTTAAAACCCCTTTAAAAAAATATAAAGCAGGAAACAGTCATATTTGAAATGAGGATTATATCATATTTTTCAGACTAAAAATGTATTACTGTGGGAAGATGCATTATGGAAAGAAGAGGAGAAAGTAGTAGAGTAATTCTCAACATTTCAGATCAGAATGCAGGACTACATTGTTTTATACACATTCATCTGAGAATACATGCCTTTCCCCTTCAGCACCTCTGCACAAAACAAATTATAGGCAGACACATTGCACTTACAACCAGCAGCTTTAGCCACACCCGGGTGTTGCAGTTGGCTTTAAGTAAAACACCCATAGTTACCAATCCAGTTCTGTAATTTGAAAGGACATCATTGTCATTAGATGTAACGAAAAACATTCAACCATAACACTGTGTAACTTCTATGTTGATAAAATGACGTTATAGCACTGTAATTTAACATGATTTTACTGTTGCCTGATTCTGCCTCATCCAGTGTGGTGAATTGTTCATTCTTTTTTTCACAATATTCAAATAATACGGAGGGTTAGGAAAGAAAACACGGACTGGCTGGGGTCGGGGTCGTCCAGCGGTCGTGTGCTGTGGTGGAATGTCTCCCCATTATGCTTGCACCAATCCAATGCTTTTAAATGTATGAGGTGAAATGAAAGTGTAAATGCAGGTTATTTATTCCCCCACTCTCCACTAAATCAATGTGTCGCCCCAATCCTATCTTGCCACTAACCCCTCAAAATCGAACAACCCTGTCGTCAAATCCTTATGACTTCCTTAACGTCGCCGTAAACTGGCGAGATTCCTGTTTTATAATTCGCAGCGATACGTTGCTGTGTGCTGCCACTCGCCAGAAACCGAAGGGTCACAGACAGCCTTTCTGCATGATTTACGGGCATGCTGTGAGTTCTCTCGTGTGACATGTGAGGGGCAAGTCGCTGAAGCAAGTCGTCAAATCTGGCAACCGACACACCAAAGTATTGAAAATGTATTTTCTCGTCAATGGCGTTTCGCATAGGTTGGACGAGACAAGGTGGACTTCCTCTCTGGGTGGAATGCAACAAAAAGAGTCTGCTGCCCCGCCAAAAACCGACTCCCCCCACATGCACACAGATCAAAGGAGGGCTCTTCTAGCCACCTTCCCAAGCGTCCCAGAAAGTCTCGCCTCTGGGTTTACAAGCTCTTCTTTCGGGCTTCGCCTCTTCCTACAAATACTTTTGATAACTAAACCAAGATAGACCACAGCCTGTTTCCAATGGGAACAAATGAGTAACAGTGGCCAGAACAAAAAAGGAGATCGAATCCCCGAGCTGACAAGGTAAAAATCTGTAGTTCTACCCCTGAACAAGGCAGTTAACCCACCGTTCCTAGGCCATCATTGAAAATAAGAATGTGTTCTTAACTGACTTGCCTAGTTAAATAAAAATGAATAAAGAGTCAAGCACGAGCTAGCGGGATCCTATTAGCCCGTTTTGGCATGCATCTGCATATTTCCGTTAGGGAACGCATACTCAGAGTTCGCATGTGCAATAACTCAATTCGCCTTTGCATTCCTTCTAAACAAAGCAATGTTTTTACAACGTTAGCAAATGTTAAATTCTACAAAAAGTTGTCCACCTTCTTCATAACAGATTATAGTTTTGGTTACAGAAAACCACTGAAATAAAAAATAAATAATCGATGAGAAAATGTGCAGAATGTTGGCCAAAATCCATCTTCTCCCACTGCCAGCTTCTTCTTACTACAATATTTGGTAGTGAGTGGAAACGCCAAGCGGATGCTTCACATTTTTACATCCGGTGAAATATCTGTCTCATTGTTCTATCGGTTCTTCCTCTCTGATTTCAGGAAGAACAGTTAATGTCCGTGTTCGAGGTTAATGGCTAGAAGGGATACAGCTTTTGTCAAATGAGCCTTCTAGCCATGTATGTGTTCAAGAGTCAAAAGCGCAATGCATAATGGGTAAATTGTGACTGACTGACTTTTTAGTAAATAATAATGAGTCGTTACTTATGATGCAAGGTGATTTGTAGATCAGTCAGTAGACAGTCGCCTGCGGTCGTTTTGATGCTCTCGAACGCGGCCGATGTTTCTTCCGCATCAGTAGAGGGGGCACTGTAACTTCAGCCTTTCTCCTCTTAAGAACTCTTAGAGGTATGTACAGAGTCGAGTCCAGGGTAAATATTTATAAACTGGTATATGGCCAATAGACCACAGCTAAAGCCTGTTCTTTCACGACCCGAGTGCCTGGATAAAGCCCTTAGCCGTGGTATATTGGACATATACCACAAACCTCTGAGGTG
The DNA here is from genome assembly GCF_045791955.1 of Oncorhynchus clarkii lewisi. NCBI lineage: Eukaryota > Metazoa > Chordata > Actinopteri > Salmoniformes > Salmonidae > Oncorhynchus > Oncorhynchus clarkii. Next base: position 39,071,441 of record NC_092167.1, on the reverse strand, counting down.
CCTTATTGCTATTATAAACTGTTTACCAAAGTAATTAGAGCAGTAAAAATAAATATTTTGTCATACCTGTGGTATATGGTCTGATATACCACAGCTGTCAGGAAATCAGCATTCAGTGCTCAAACCACCCAGTTTATAATTAAGCAATAAGGCCCGAGGGGGTGTGGTATATGGCCAATATACCATGGCTAAGGATTAAGAGCAACTCAACTTGCGGAGTGCCTGTACACAGCCCTTAGCTGTGGTATATTGGCCATGTACCACAAACCCCAGAGGCGTCTTATTGCTATTATCAACTGGTTAGAAAACGTAATTAGAGCAGTAAAAATACATGTTTTGTCATACCTGTGGTATACGGTCTGATATTCCACGGCTGTCAGCCAATCAACATCCAGGGCTCAAACCACTCAATTTATAAAGAACCTTTTAGGATGCCATATAGCCCCTTTGGGTTGTAGAAAAGCAACATAAGGTGTTGGTTTCATGAGCTGAAATAAAATACCCCAGAAATGTTCCATACACACAAAACGCTTATTTCTCTCAATGTTTTACATCCCTGTCAGTGAATATTTTTCCTTTGCCAAGACAATCCATTCACCTGACAGGTGTGGCATATCAAGGAGCTGATTAAACAGCATGATCATTACATGTGCATTTTGTGCTGGGGACAATAAAAGGTAACTCTAAACTGTGCAGTTTTGTCAAACAACACAATGCCACAGATGTCTCAAGTTTTGAGGGTGCGTGCAATTGATATGGTGACTGCAGGAATGTCCACCAGAGCTGTTGCCAGAGAATTTAATGTTCATTTCTCTACCATAAGGTCTCACAACCGCAGACCACGTGTATGGCGTCTTGTGGCCGAGTGGTTTACTGATGTCAACTTTGAACAGAGTGCCCCATGGTGGCGGTGGGGTTATGGTATCGGCAGGCATAAGCTACGGACAACAAACACAATTGCATTTTATTGATGCCAATTTGAATGCACAGAGATACTGTGACAAGATCCCAAGGCCCATTTAAAATAGTTGTGTTTATATTTTTGTTCAGTATAAGTGTAGATTAGATACAAAGTTAGGCCTACTATAAGTCCCATAATTATTTGTTTTATTTCATTAAAAAGTTCAACTATACTCACCTCCTTGCTTTTCTTCCTCAGACGCCCCTGTGTAGATGACATCGTCAGGAATTATGGAACACAAGATTGATTTTCAAGAACTCCTGACCAAACTGGTTATCTCAGAGCCAACAGATCCTATTATTAAGTGCATTATTAATAATAATCTGGAGAGGCTGAAGAAATTGATTAGAGGCAAGGACATCAATGCATTGTACCCTTGTGTTGAGTTACAAGATGAAGTAACCCCTTTAATTGCTGCTGTTGCATTTGCAAATCAGGAGATTTGTACATTTCTTCTGGGAAAAGGTGCTGACCCCAACAAACCATCAAAGAGATGTTTAGCACCACTGCATTATGCTGGACTGCGTGAAGTTCCAGTGAATATAGTGACAACATTACTGGAAGCAAAGGCAGATCCAAATGGTCTAGCAGAAACAGGCCTACCTGTAAAACCAAAGTTCTCTCCAATTCAATTAGCACATGACAGAGAGGATGTTGTGAAGAAGTTGCTTGAATCTGGAGCTTTATTGTGGCTAAATCATGGCATCCATCCTGCAATTGATCTGAAATTGGCCACAATAATTGAACACTTTGCTGAAGAGAGTGAGTTCTTTTCCAAAATCAAGATTTTTTTAAATTTTGTGAAAGCAGTAAAACAAACATCCCCAACAGAAGTGTTCAGCAGCTTTGCCAAGAACCTTCTACAGGTGAACCCCCAAACCCACCTTACTATGGTTGACATGTGCTTTAACATTGAAGGTCCAAATGCAGAAAAATACCCCCAGACAGCCATTACATGGTTGAACGACTCCAATAAACTAGATTACTATGTTAAAGATGTAAGCAAACGTCTGTCTACAATTCCTCAGCTTTTTAGGACAGGTGCATTGAAATCCTTAGATAGAGTTGTTTGCTCCATGAAGGAAATACCTAATGAGGTGTCACTTACCCTAATTCCTGAGTTAGTGAAACTGCTTTCCTGTAAAACAGAACATTATCTCGTGCCATTGATCATTGTTATACTCTATGGCATCACACAGAAGACAAAAGACAAGGATCGTTGGAGCAACTCTGACCTTGAGAAAATATGCAAGCACATTGTCCCATGCACACAGAGGGAGTGTTATCCCTCTGAATTGAAGATGTATGCCTATGCGTTGCTAGCAGATCTTTACACATTTAGTTGTGTTCCTGGTTACATCAGCTCTCTGGGACTGACTCCGGTACCTGAAGAACTACTTATCTGGGGACGGGATGAAAACCTGAAAGTAAAGCTGAGAGATTTAAACAAGTCCTTAAACGGACAACATTCTGTCTCCAAGTCAGCAAGTGAAGATTCAAAAGACAGTCATTTGTCAGAAACCAAGAAGAAGAAGAAGAAGAAGAAGAAGAAGAAGAGGGGAATTGCAGAAAAACAAGACATACCAAAAGAAGAGACAGACACACAAGAAAATAATGCATGTTTAGCCTTCAATACTTCATCTATCCCTGTTGAGGAATCTTGCCTTGATGAGTGTTCTAGTGTCAAGCCGTTCCACCCCGCCACTGACACGTCACCATCACACCGGAAATGGCACAAAGTCAGCAAGCGGTGGGAGACACAGTTAGAGAAGCTTGCCAACATGGATGAAAGTAAAGTTTATAAAGTAGGAAACCTCACTATTGTAGATGATGCAGAATTCTACATAGCAAAGGGAAGTGATGGAACTGAGGTCTTCTTGGGCCTGAGGGATGATGGCACTGAAGTAGCAGTTAAGAGAATGACCAGATTAAACTATCAAGTTCTCAAGAATGAGGAGGAATTCCTACGTCTTCCTAAACTTGATAATCCCTACATTGTAAGATATGTTGACTTTGCCGAGGATACAATCTTTGGCTACCTTGTTCTTCAGCTGTGCGAATACACCTTGGATGAATACATCAAAGACCACTTACCAAAGGACAACCCTCGTGTTCTGAAGGAAATTGTACATGATGTTCTCTCTAGTCTGGGAGTGCTTCACAGTAAAGACACCAACATACTCCACAGGGATATCAAACCCCAGAATGTTTTGATAGGTAAGACCACATTTTATTATGTCTTGACTTAACCTCCTGTTTGCAGAGACCGCAGAAGACACAAACCAATGAGCATCAGTCAGGGAGTAATGTGAAAAGCATTGAGGAGAATATGTTGTCATATGTACTTTATTTGGACTATACATTCAATGTCCGTTTTAAACAGCACTGATCATTGGAATAAAATATAATATGACACAACAATGTCATTCTATAATTTAACAATAATGATAATTCTGATATTTTTAAACCACACATGTCATTATTAAACTGTTAGCATGGTTTTCTCATCAGATGTTACTGGCAGGGCACGATTAGCTGATTTTGGTATAAGTCGACAATTGACCACGGGACAAACGACTGTAAAAACAAGAAGTGCTGGAACAAAATGCTGGATGGCCAGGGAAACTTTCGATGAAGATGACGATATCAGATATAAGCGGAGCACTGATATTCAGGTTTGTGTAATGAAAATAGGTAACGTTATCATGGTTTCCATAATGTTTTTCTAATTGTTCAAATGCTTACTGTCATTTCCAGGTGGTTGGAATGTTGATATATTACATCCTCTCTGGTGGACACCACCCCTTTGGCAGAGGTCCTCGATGTGAGAGCAACATTCTGGATGGGAACTACAATCTGGATCACGTTGTAGATGAGGTTACAAATGACCTCATTGAGTGGATGATCAACGAAGACCCAAAAAAGAGACCTACTGTGGAGGAGACCTTGGATCACCCCTACTTCTGGGATGAGAAGAGGTAAGAAGAACTGCTAATACTAGTCAATCAAAAGGTTTGGTTAAAAATGGGCAATCTGGGATTAAAACAAAAATGAAGAGTTCATCCTGCAGTTTTTTTGTAAACTGCTGAGGGATGCAGCTGGAGAAATGTAACCACTCTTAAATTTCTAGATGGAACTACTGTATGTCTGCAAATACTGACCATCCATGATAACTTATCACACAGATAAAAATGGATAACTTGTTAAGATGATGCTAGGATGCTTGAGCACAAGAAGAGCCAATGCCCAAGTATATAAAATATGCAATATGTATGTATTGACTAGACATTTTAGACATTTTGTACTGCACACTGTTGTCTTTCAGGAAAGTTGAGTACTTGAGAAGAATTGGGAATGAGAAGGAGGTCGGGAAGTATAGTGATGCTGACCCAGAACTTCTAGAAGCTCTGAAACAAAGTGCCATGGAGAGAACCTTCTGCCAGTGGAAATCCAAGGTGGGCCATGTGTCATTTTCTTAAATTGTGTTGGAGGCGGCTTATGGTAGAGAAATTAACATTAAATTCTCCGGTAAACAGCTCTGGTGGACATTCCTGCAGTCAGAATATCAATTGCACTCTCCCTCAAATCTTGAGACATCTGTGGCATTGTGTTGTGTGACAAAACTGCAGATTTTAGTGACCTCTTATTTTCCCCAGCACAAGGTGCACCTGTGTAATGACCATGCTGTTTTAATCAGTTTCTTGATATGCCACACATGTCAGGTGGATGGATTATCTTGGCAAAGGAGAAATGCTCACTAACAGGCATATAAATACATTTGCGCCCAAAATTTGAGAGAAATACTATTTTTGTGCGTATCGAACATTTCTGGGATCTTTTATTTCAGCTCATGAAACATGGGACCAAAGCTTTACATGTTGTGTTTATACAGTGCCGTGCGAAAGTATTCGGCCCCCTTGAACTTTGCGACCTTTTGCCACATTTCAGGCTTCAAACATAAAGATATAAAACTGTATTTTTTTGTGAAGAATCAACAACAAGTGGGACACAATCATGAAGTGGAACGACATTTATTGGATATTTCAAACTTTTTTAACAAATCAAAAACTGAAAAATTGGGCGTGCAAAATTATTCAGCCCCTTTACTTTCAGTGCAGCAAACTCTCTCCAGAAGTTCAGTGAGGATCTCTGAATGATCCAATGTTGACCTAAATGACTAATGATGATAAATACAATCCACCTGTGTATAATCAAGTCTCCGTATAAATGCACCTGCACTGTGATAGTCTCAGAGGTCCCGTCAAAAGCGCAGAGAGCATCATGAAGAACAAGGAACACACCAGGCAGGTCCGAGATACTGTTGTGAAGAAGTTTAAAGCCGGATTTGGATACAAAAAGATTTCCCAAGCTTTAAACATCCCAAGGAGCACTGTGCAAGCGATAATATTGAAATGGAAGGAGTATCAGACCACTGCAAATCTACCAAGACCTGGCCGTCCCTCTAAACTTTCAGCTCATACAAGGAGAAGACTGATCAGAGATGCAGCCAAGAGGCCCATGATCACTCTGGATGAACTGCAGAGATCTACAGCTGAGGTGGGAGACTCTGTCCATAGGACAACAATCAGTCGTATATTGCACAAATCTGGCCTTTATGGAAGAGTGGCAAGAAGATAGCCATTTCTTAAAGATATCCATAAAAAGTGTCGTTTAAAGTTTGCCACAAGCCACCTGGGAGACACACCAAACATGTGGAAGAAGGTGCTCTGGTCAGATGAAACCAAAATTGAACTTTTTGGCAACAATGCAAAACGTTATGTTTGGCGTAAAAGCAACACAGCTCATCACCCTGAACACACCATGCCCACTGTCAAACATGGTGGTGGCAGCATCATGGTTTGGGCCTGCTTTTCTTCAGCAGGGACAGGGAAGATGGTTCAAATTGATGGGAAGATGGATGGAGCCAAATACAGGACCATTCTGGAAGAAAACCTGATGGAGTCTGCAAAAGACCTGAGACTGGGACAGAGATTTGTCTTCCAACAAGACAATGATCCAAAACATAAAGCAAAATCTACAATGGAATGGTTCAATAATAAACATATCCAGGTGTTAGAATGGCCAAGTCAAAGTCCAGACCTGAATCCAATCGAGAATCTGTGGAAAGAACTGAAAACTGCTGTTCACAAATGCTCTCCATTCAACCTCACTGAGCTCGAGCTGTTTTGCAAGGAGGAATGGGAAAAAATTTCAGTTTCTTGATGTGCAAAACTGATAGAGACATACCCCAAGCGACTTACAGCTGTAATCGCAGCAAAAGGTGGCGCTACAAAGTATTAACTTAAGGGGGCTGAATAATTTTGCACGCCCAATTTTTCAGTTTTTGATTTGTTAAAAAAGTTTGAAATATCCAATAAATGTCGTTCCACTTCATGATTGTGTCCCACTTGTTGTTGATTCTCACAAAAAAATACAGTTTTATATCTTTATGTTTGAAGCCTGAAATGTGGCAAAAGGTCGCAAAGTTCAAGGGGGCCAAATACTTTCGCAAGGCACTGTATTTCTGTTCAGTGTACTTACCTGTACACTGAGTGTACAAAACATTATGAACACCTGCTCTTTCCATGACATAGCTTTCACCTGGTCAGTCTATGATCCCTTACTGATGTATCTTGTTAAATCCACTTCAATCAGTGTAGATGAAGGGGAGGAGACCGGTTAAAGAAGGATTTTTATGCCTTGAGATAATTGAGACATGGATTGTGTATATGTGACAAAATATACACTACCTTTCAAAAGTTTGGGGTCACTCTGAAGTGTCCTTGTTTTTGAAAGTATCTGCAAAACACCAGTCCTTGCTGTCCCCAGTCCACCTGGCCGTGCTGCTGCTCCAGTTTCAACGTTCTGCCTTATTATTATTGGACCATGCTGGTCATTTATGAACATTTGAACATCTTGGCCATGTTCTGTTATAATCTCCACCCGGCACAGCCAGAAGAGGACTGGCCACCCCACATAGCCTGGTTCCTCTCTAGGTTTCTTCCTAGGTTTTGGCCTTTCTAGGGAGTTTTTCCTAGCCACCGTGCTTCTACACCTGCATTGCTTGCTGTTTGGGGTTTTAGGCTGGGTTTCTGTACAGCACTTTGAGATATCAGCTAATGTACGAAGGGCTATATAAATACATTTGATTTGATTTGATTTGAACAGGGAAGAGGAGACCCGGGATGCTGGCCTTCTAGGCAGAGTTGCAAAGAAAAAGCCATATCTCAGACTGGCCAATAAAACTAAAAGATTAAGATGGACAAAAGAACACAGACACTGGACAGAGGAACTCTGCCTAGAAGGCCAGCATCCCGGAGTCGCCTCTTCACCATTGATGTTGAGACTGGTGTTTTTCGGGTACTATTTAATGAAGCTGCCAGTTGAGGACTTTTGAGGCATCTGTTTCTCAAACTAAACACTGATGTACTTGTCCTCTTGCTCAGTTGTGCACCGGGGCCTCCCAATCCTCTTTCTATTCTGGTTAGTCAGTTTGCGCTGCTCTGTGAGGGGAGAAGTACACATCGTTGTACGGGATCTTCAATTTCTTGGCAATTTCTCTCGTGGAATAGCCTTAATTTCTCAGAACAAGAATAGACTGATGAATTTCAGAAGAAAGGTCTTTGTTTCTGATCATTTTGAGCCTGTAATCAAATCCACAAATGCTGATGCTCCAGATACTCAACTAGTCTAAAGAAGGCCAGTTTTATTGCTTCTTTAATCAGGACAACAGTTTTCAGCTGTGCTAACATAATTGCCAAAGGGTTTTCTAATGATCAATTAGCCTTTTAAAATGATACACTTGGATTAGCTAACACAACGTGCCATTGGAACACAGGAGTGAGGGTTGCTGATAATGGGCCTCTGTACGCCTACAGTATGTAGATATTCCATGAAATATCTGCCGTTTCCAGCTACAATAGTTATTTACAACATTAACAATGTCTACACTGTATTTCTGATCAATTTGATGTTATTTTAATGGACAAAAAAATGTGCTTTTCTTTCAAAAACAAGGACATTTCTAAGTGACTGCAAACTTTAGAACGGTAGTACATAAGTGCCTTTAAACAGAGTATTTTAGTAGGTGCCAGGCGCACCGGTTTGTGTCAAGAACTGCAACGCTGCTGGGTTTATCACACTCAACAGTTTCCTATGTGTATCAAGAATGGTCCACCACTCAAAGGACATCCAACCAAACTTGACTTTGTGGGAAGCTTTGGAGTCAATATTTCCCTTTCCTCATCTTGTTGTTTTGTGTTCACAGCTGCCGCCTGATTTGATCGAGAAGATGGATGGCAGAAAGCCCTACCCTGAGAACATGTTGGGGTTACTACGCTTCATACGCAACCTCCATGAGCACTAGTAAGTAAGACTAATGTTTTTCCCAGTACTAGCTGTTTTCGCTCTCTTACCAAATCTGTCGTTCTGCCCTTGAACAAGGCAGTTAACCCACTGTTCCTAGGCCGTCATGGAAAATAAGAATTTGTTCATCATAACTGACTTGCCTAGTTAAATAAAGGTCAAATAAATTGAAGGTGGCTGAGTGTTTTGTTTCTCCTTCTGCAGTGCTGAGGATTTTGAGTCTGTTGACCCGATGAAAATGTTCCCTGATCTCTTTGGATGCGTCTACATGTTGGCCAAGAAACAGGACTGGAATTCAAGGCCTGGTCTGAAAAAAATGTGTCCGAGAGATTTAAGCTCATGATTATGAAATGTAAACTGTATGTCATTTTAAACTGATGAAATATGAACTAATGTCATACTCAAGACTCTTTGTAAGTAGAGCTGGTGATCTGTGTTAAGGACATTTTATATTCTACATTTTCACTGATAGACCTAATATACATATGATTTTTACAAACCAAGATTACATGGTTGTAGCATATCTATCATGGGGGATTTGAATGTAAAATATAACCTTGTGAAATCTTAATAAGGCTATGTGTTTACTTGTTTCAGTTTACGTTTTACACAAAGCATTGATATGATAGCAAATTTATTGTTCATGCAGTCGTTTTTTTAAAGGTATCTAGTAGGTTTTGTCCAGTGTTGTCCACTTTTTTTTTTTTTTTCATTTTAACACAGCTGGTAGACAACATAAAATATGCCTCAGTGACACTTCTACTCTAACAACTCAAACATTCATGGTTGTTTTTATTTGGAGGTTTACGGGATTTGTAATAATATGAATTATCTGGATGAGATTTTCTAGAGATGTCTGGATCAAAATGTTTACATACTATCGTTTTTAATTTTTTATATCTGTGTATTGCTTGGTATGAACATGAAGCCCACCAAGTGTGCATTGAAACAACTGTATTGTTCTCTATTCAGTGATTCAATCAAGGAGCTCTGACACCCTTTTGTGGATAGAACTGAGAATCATCCGTTTTCTATGAATTGAACACCAAAAGAATCCAGCAAGTCTCAATATAATAAAAGGTATAAAATAGCTAAATAGAACTGTACTTTTTTTCAACCCTCCCGTACAACCCCACCCACCTGCAACAGCTGACATATATAACAAATCTCAGCAGCAGAAACACCAGCAGCCCCACATAAACAGACCTCCTTCCTGGTTTAAAGCCACAATCAGCCACATATCCAGTACCAGATCAACCATAAGAAAACAGACCTCAGAGAGTCGTCAGGAATTCTGACACAGGTTAGGTGACACTGGGTTGTCACTCCTGCATGGTGTCTGTAAACCTAAATGCCACACCTTTGTGCTTGCTATAGCTCTTCAGAAGGAAGCACAGACAACATTTGTCTTCTGTTTGTCTTTGGAACCAAGAGGTCTAGTCTGTTTTAAGAATACACACCCTTCCATTCTAATCCCCCTTGTTCCAGCACTTTATAAATTGTTTTTTTTCTAAATATTCAATTTCAGCCATTTGTTTTGAAAGTAGTGTTCAATTCAACAATTGTGTACTACACCATCCATTTCGTATGGTAAGTCCTACAATTTTGTTTGTGCAATTAGGAGGATATGTTACGAATTCCAAATTGTACAATATTTTACAAATAAGTTCTAAGGATCCTGGACCGCATCATTAACATCTTGGCAGACTGCTTCAATGGCCCCGACTGCAGTGGAGGGGCCCAACACCACAAGAACTATATTGAGAGATATTACTGTTTGTTGCTTGCGTCATCCTTAAGATTCTATTTAGACATATTCAAGCCATCATAGAAAGTGAGATCGCAGCCCTGTTCTTTAGTGTCATCTCCTGGCTGCTGAGGTGGTGCACATCTAATCTCTGTTTTCCACCAGGCCTGCTGCTGGGTTCTATGAAAAGGAAGACTTTCCTTTGGCTCCAGTCTGAGACAATGGGACGGGCGTGGCTCGGCACTGCACTGAAGTCCCTGCTGCAGTAATTCTGTGTTGACAACTACTTCTGCTTTCAGCACTTGGGGCGGCAGGGTAGCCTAGTGGTTAGAGCGTTGGACTAGTAACCGGAAGGTTGCGAGTTCAAACCCCCGAGCTGACAAGGTACAACTCTGTCGTTCTGCCCCTGAACAGGCAGTTAACCCACTGTTCCCAGGCCGTCATTGAAAATAAGAATTTGTTCTTAACTGACTTGCCTGGTTAAATAAAGGTAAAATAAATAAAAACTTACTCACAGTGCTGCAGTGAAAACTAGGTTTTGACCTCATTTGCCTCTGATGGTTTCTCAGGTCTCAGCTCTTTGCAGCACAACATGACTTCTATCACAGCAGTTTCACATAAAAGACTGACTGTTCCTCAGATTCAAGTCTGATACAACTTTAAATCTTGAAGTACTTTGAATGGGAGTTTTAGTTTTGCTTCGTTTGAGAAGTTTCAAATGAAGGAAAGTGTCCTTTCTTAAGCATTAAGTCTAAACAGGGTGTACTCTGAAAGTATAGAACTTGATTTCAGTCAAATCAATTCAAATTCATACCTTCCTGACAGCAGGAGGTAAATGAGTGATGGAGGATGTGGGTTCCATCACCCAGTATGTATGCCTGCCCTGAATAACCCCACTTGTGTAACGGATGTCCGCCCAGCTAAAGACATACAGGAAGATCTTATATTGTCTCTTCCTCGTTAGTAGAGCAGGTACTGTGAGCTAAAGGCTTAAAGAGATTTCTCCTCTAGAACTCCAAGGGGTACTTACTTTGAGGAATAAGGTTGATTTTCTTTAGGCTGTACAGAAAGATTATGGCAAATTACTGGTATCCCATAGAAAAGTGCTGGCGCAATTGTTTCCCCATCATGACCTCATCATTGGGATGTCTATTGTTCCTGGGACTCAGTCCACCCCCTCCAATTTGCATATGGCTAAAGCACTACATGTACCAGATATCATTCTAGGTCGGCTTTCGGGAAGTACTTTTATTGCTGTCTCTTCCTCAGTACAGTGGGCACTGTAAGCGTCGAGGTGAGAGGACGTTTCTCCTCTAATGAGGTACATTTTAAGAATAAGGTTTGTATTTAAGACTGTTCTGTTTAGAATATGGGTAGGGTCATCAGCAATATGTTGTGGGCATCTGTCACTAAGCATGGTGATGCTAGGGAAATTAAGCAGAGGTAATATTGTTTGATAAGCTGATTATTTTGAACTGACAGTGATCCTCCCCATAATGCAGAAGGTTAGGATGCTTTGATAGGACATAGTCAAGACAGTGTTGCCAACATTGTAAGGTCTCAGTTCTCATTAAGAATCCACCAAATGTTCGGACTTTGCTATATGCACAGCCAAACAACGGAAGTGTTGGATTCAACTTTCAATTTACTTATTGCAGCGCGCCAGTGTGAAACTTGCTAGAGTAAATGATTTGAAGTCAATTTATAAGTCATTTTATGCATTTCTTTAAAGTTTGCCAATATTAGCTAGACCTACTATAAGGGCACAAGGCGAGACCCAGATGCAGACACAGGAGGCAGATGATTAAGAGTACAAGATGTTTATTAACAATCCTAAAGGGGTAGACAAGAGAATGGTCGTGGACAGGCAAAAAGTCAAAACCAGTTCAGCGTTCCAGAGGTACAGAACGGCAGGCTCGAAGTCAGGGCAGGCAGAATGGTCAGGCAGGCGGGAATAGAGTCCAAAAAACAGGCAAACCGGTAGGACTAGTAGACGAGAATAGAAAATCAGGCGCACGGTGAAAACCACACTGGTTGACTTGAACATACAAGACAAACTGGCACAGAGAGACATCAAACACAGGGATAAATACAGCAGGGAAAATAAGCGACACCTGGAGGGGGAGGAGACAATCACAAGGACAGGTGAAACAGATCAGGGTGTGACACCTACTAGTAGTTCTGTTGTGATAATTACTTCAGTTGTGTCAGAGTTCAAGCAGAACTGACGGCGTTTCAACTAGTTTGCCGATATGAAACAGACAATCATTTCAGTCAAAAATATCAAATTCACAGCTTATGCTTCAATACCGACTTCATAAGATGTTTTAAAAATAGTTACATTTGTTATTCCATAACATACAATAAGGCATCGTTGGCGGAATAGATGGATGCAGTTTAATGCATGATTAATATAATTCACCAATACATTTTTTGTTGGTCCCAAAAAATATTGCTATCAGGTTGTAAATCATAGCTGGCCTGGTATGTTGTTTGCTGCCTCCACCCATTCGGGAGGCACTGTTTCAGTTTCAATGACTCAATATTTTGAACAAAAACGGACGACTGAAACTAAGGCTGGGAATGTCAATACAATCAAACTAGCCAGGGAAATGATCACAAGTCAGTCATAACGTGGCTAATAGGTTAGCGCACATGTCAAACACAAGGCCCATGGGCCGAATAGGACACACAAGTGAGTATAAATGAGTCAACAGTTAAGTCATTTGCTTTATGAAAATACAGCTTTCATGTGTCCCATTTACAGCGGAGAGAAAGTGTACAGACATGCCACAGTCTGAGCTAGGCTACTAAAATGTTGCAATCCGGCTTCGGTTTTTAAACCCTGACAATTAACAACCAAAAAACAAAACAGCATGTAAAACAGAAACATGTAGACCCATTACAGCAACATTTCAGCAGTAGTTTAGATTGGCTACCCAACTATAAGGGCTACATTTTGAGTGCACCATACAGCAATGATACATTCAACACCAGTGGTGATCCATGCTGCGCAGAAAAACACATGGCGGTAGGTCAAAGCATGCAGGAAAACATGCAAGCGGTTTCATTGTTCCATCTCTGTCAATGTGTTAGAAAGGGAGGGAATTCAAAGATGCAACAACCAACTAAAACCTGAACAAAATTGAAACCTGTGAATATCTGACTCAGTTGACAGCCTCGGTTATCTGTTTCAATAGTAAGCCTACTATTAGCCGACTTGCACAGTACAGCTTGGGTTGACCTGACTGTGAAAGACCAGGATGAGATTTAGCATGTTAGGTAATTCAGAGTGTATGTTACTGTTTCTCATAGTATGTTTCACACAGGGAGCCTTTCTTTCTCCGGGTGGGCTGTTGGAAATGTTTTGGCAACATCTGAGTAATACTCACTTCTCCAGGCACCACTACCTCATCGGATGTAGTCTATAGCCTAAGTAGAGGTGTATGCATATAAACCATCATTCATGAACTCAATGTTTTTATACAGCGAAAGAAAAATACTTTATCAGATAACAAAATCATAGGTAGAATGGAGCCTGAGGGGGATGGCTGCCATTTTATGTGCTCCTAACCAACTGTGCTATTTTGTTAGTTTTTTCGCGTTGGTTTTAACTAGTGTTTTTACTAATTTGGTACATAATGTTGCTGCTACCGTCACTTATGACCAAAAATAACTTATGGAAATCAGAACAGCGATTACTCACCTCAAACTGGACAAAGATTTTTTCTTTATTGAGTCTGACGCAAAAAATATATTGCTTTCTCGGGAACAGACCCAAATCCCTGTCATTTGCGTGAAGAAAAGACAGAGAAAAAGGAGGCTACCATCAGTTCTATTAGCCAACTTGCAATCATTGGATAACAAAATGGATGAGCTCTGATCAAGGATATCTTACCATCGGGACATAAAAAACTGTAATATCTTATACTTCACAGAGTCGTGGCTGAACGACGACATGGATAACATACAGCTGGCGGGGTTTTCGGTCCATCGGCAAGATAGAACAGCTTCCTCCATTAAGACAAGGCGTGGCGGTCTGTTTCTATTTGTAAATAACAGCTGGTGCACAAAATGTAATATTAAGGAAGTCTCAAGGTTTTGCTTGCCTGAGGTAGAATATCTCATGATAAGCTGTAGACCACACTATTTACCAAGAGAGTTTTCATCTATTTTTCGTAGTTGTCTATTTACCACCACAAACCGATGCTGGCACTAAGACGGCACTCAACGAGCTGTATAGGGCCATAAGCAAACATGAAAATATTCATCCAGAGGCAGAGCGCTCCTAGTGGCAGGGGACTTTAATGCAGGGAAAATTAAATCAGTTTTAACTCATTTCTACCAGCATGTTAAATGTGCAACCAGAGGTTAAAAAAAACATATAGGCCACCTTTACTCCACAAACTCCGTCGGGCTAGACAATCTGGACCCTCTCTTTCTAAAATTATCTGCCGAAATTGTTGCAACCCCTATTACTAGCATGTTCAACCTCTCTTTCGTATCATCTGAGATTCGCAAAGATTGGAAAGCTGCCGCGGTCATCCCCCTCTTCAAAGGGGGTGACACTCTAGACCCAAACTGCTACAGACCTATATCTATCCTACACTGTCTTTCTAAGGTCTTCGAAAGCCAAGTTAACAAACAGATTACTGACCATTTCGAATCCCACCATACCTTCTCCGCTATGCAATCTGGTTTCAGAGCTGGTCATGGGTGCACCTCAGCCACGCTCAAGGTTCTAAACGACATCATAACCGCCATCGATAAGAGACATTACTGTGCAGCCGTATTCATCGACCTGGCCAAGGCTTTTGACTCTGTCAATCACAACATTCTTCTTGGCAGACTCGACAGCCTTGGTTTCTCAAATGATTGCCTCGCCTGGTTTACCAACTACTTCTCTGATAGAGTTCAGTGTGTCAAATCGGAGGGCCTGTTGTCTGGACCTCTGACAGTCTCTATGGGTGTGCCACAGGGTTCAATTCTTGGGCCGACTCTCTTTTCTGTATACATCAATGATGTTGCTCTTGCTGCTGGTGATTCTCTGATCCACCTCTATGCAGATGACACCATTCTGTATACTTCTGGCCCATCCTTGGACAATGTGTTATCTAACCTCCAGACGAGCTTCAATGCCATACAACTCTCCTTCCGTGGCCTCCATCTGCTCTTAAGCGCAAGGAAAACTAAATGCATGCTTTTCAATCGATCGCTGCCCGCAACTGCTCGCCCATCCAGCATCACTACTCTGGACGGCTCTGACTTAGAATACGTGGACAACTACAAATACCTGGTTGTCTGGTTAGACTGTAAACTCTCCTTCCAGACTCACATTAAGCATCTCCAATCCAAAATTAAATCTAGAATCGGCTTCCTATATCGCAACAAAGCATCCTTCACTCATGCTGCCAAACATACCCTCGTAAAACTGACCATCCTACCGATCCTCGACTTCAGTGATGTCATCTATAAAATACCCTCCAACACTCTACTCAACAATCTGGATGCAGTCTATCACAGTGCCATCCGTTTTGTCACCAAAGCCCCATATACTACCCACCATTGCGACCTGTACGCTCTCGTTGGTTGGCCCTCGCTGCATACTCGTCGCCAAACCCACTGGCTACAGGTTATCTACAAGTCTCTGCTAGGTAAAGCCCCGCCTTATCTCAGCTCACTGGTCACCATAGCAGCACCCACTCGTAGCATGCGCTCCAGCAGGTATATCTCACCGGTCACCCCCAAAGCCAATTCCTCCTTTGGTCGTCTTTCCTTCCAGTTCTCTGCTGCCCATGACTGGAATGAATTGCAAAAAATCTCTGAAACTGGAGACTCACATCTCCCTCACTAGCTTTAAGCACCAGCCGTCAGAGCAGTTTACAGATCACTGCACCTGTACTTACCCTATCTGTAAACAGCCAATCTATCTACCTACCTCATCCCCATACTGGTATTTATTTATTTATTTTGCTCCTTTGCACCCCAGTATCTCTACCTGCACATTCATCTTCTGCCGATCTACCATTCGAGTGTTTAATTGCTATATTGTAATTACTTCGCCACCATGGCCTATTTATTTCCTTAACTTACCTCATTTGGACTCACTCTATATAGACTTTTTGTTTTCTTTTGTTCTACTGTATTATTGACTGTATGTTTTGTTTATTCCATGTGTAACTCCTATTTGTTGTAGGTGTCGAATTGCTACGCTTTATCTTGGCCAGGTCGCAGTTGCAAATGAGAACTTGTTCTCAACTAGCCTACCTGGTTAAATAAAGGTGAAATAAAAAAAATATAAAATAAACACAGAGATGCGTACAAAGCTCTCCCTCACCCTCCATTTGGTAAATCTGACCATAATTCTATCCTCCTGATTCCTGCTTACAAGCTAAATCTAAAGCATATAGTACCAATGACTCGCTCAATAAGGAAGTGGTCAGAGGAAGCAGATGCTAAGCTACAGGACTGTTTTGCTAACACAGACTGGAAAATGTTCCGGGATTCTTCCAATGGCATTTGAGGAATACACCACATCAGTCACTGATTGGAAGAATCCATCCGTTCCTCTTTGTCACTTCTTAACAACTCCCCTGTAGACCGATATGTTTCCACCGCCTGGGCTATGTTGTCGGCTGACAATGGGTTGGCTTGCCCCACAATCACTGGGTAATTCCCTCAATATCTTGTCCACTACAAGGGTCTCTATCACATGTCCTATTCCCTTTCCAGGTTCTAGCCACTGTTTCGTCAGTCGTATTAATGCGAAGATCTGGGCACGGACGGGTTGGTCAGCTGTATAGATCCATTGATGGAACTTTACGGCCCTATCTCTGGCAGTCAGCTGGTACCGGGACAGGATCTCAGAGCTTCGTGGGAATCCAGGTCAAAATAGGCTTCCAGAGCCACCCCGGTCAAAAGAGGGGCTAATGCGCTCGCCCATTCTGTGGGCGGCCACGCTTCCATGAGGAAGGCCTCAATATCATCCTCCTTGGAGAGACGAGGTAAGATGGCGTGAGCAGCCGCTCTTGGCTTAACTCTAGGTTCTTCTCGCCGGCTCAGCTGTTGTTGCAGGAGTTCTATGGTTGTCTGCTGTGCCGTGATCAATTGTTGTAGTAGGGCGTTATCCATTGTTCTTGAATGGTTCCTCCAGGTCTACTGGAAGAATCTTGATGTACTCACTTATCCTTGTGTCACTCGTCCACCTAATGCCCGCATTCTCCACCAATGTGAGCGGACCAAGTAATTGGCCGTCACTCTAAAGCGGAAAGGTGGAATAAACGAGTCAGGAGTAGGTTTTCTTGATTGAACACAGTTCTCTATTGAGGGCATTTGGTCAACACAAACACTCCAACATAATCAATGAAAATCTTCCAAGGAAAAACATACATCTTCTCCAGATGAAACAGGAACACAATAGGATTATCTTTAAACTATAACAAAAGTCACGAGATTGTCACCGTCTTAGTGGTTCTTCCTGGATAGCTCCTTTGTCTCGGTGGCCATCTTTCAGAGATAGTTCCCCTCTCTGCTGGTGCCATACTCTCTCTTATAGGGGAAGGAGAATATGTAATTAGTACCGTCAGCTGTGCTTAATTGCCTCTGGTTACCTTGTCTCCCATGCCTTGTTGGTCTACTATCCGTGAGCCCAGCCTGCCCTCTGGTGGTCCTTCCACAATATATATATATATACAGTATATCAAGGGATGTAGCAACTACAGATTGCCCCTATAAGTCTATCAAAAGTGTGCGAGTTTAAGCATGTGTCCATTCGGCTTATGGATTTATTTTTTATCATCATGAATTAGATTGAGCAATAAAAGGCCCACTTTTATTCCATAGGCTGGGATCCGCACTCTGCAGCTGTTGAAAGAGCGCATTTTTCACTGGCTGTCCACTGGTTTCAAAAACATTGATTGATAGGCAGCTTAAACTTCTTAAATTCAACTATTATTGTATAAATACTAATTTAGATTTGTGAAAAGCCATCCACAACAACCACAATCCGTAAGACGTAAATAACTAAATGAGAGAGCAGCAGTGTGATTCACATCAATGCGCTATGTAGATATGTAGACTACACCACTGCTGTCATCCTTACCTCTAAGCGTTTATTTAAATTGGATAATCTTTGGATGGCGACAGCTGTCGTACCATTGGAAGACATAGCTTGGACTGTAACCTACAAAAGCCTATTCCTGCTTTTTTTCCCGCAATCCATCAAACACATTTGGTGTGTCAAAATAGTGGTCTCTGATTGGTGGTCATCATTTGGTGTGTCATCATAGTGGTCTCTGACTTGTGGTCAGACTCACTCAGGTGGAACAAACTTAAACTTGCGTCTTTTTTCAATGCTGATTCGAATGTCATTGAGAAAACAGAGAAGTGTCAAATATATTTTTTTCTTGCAAGCATCCTTTCCGAATTTCAAAGTAATCCTCGAAGTAATCATTTAGTTTTTTTAGGATCTGTAATCTGATTACAATATTTTTGCTGGTAATGTAATGGATTTTTTGTGTGTAATCCGCTACATGTAATCCGTTACTCCCTAACACTGGTGACGGATTTGATGTTCCAATTCAGTGGTTGTCCTCAAGTACTGACATAATCTCAATATCCACTACATGTATTGATAGTGGGGATAGGCTTGGTTGACTTTTTTTCCTAAAGTTGATTTGCATCTCTTTGGGTTTCCTTGTGTTTAGTACTGATGAGTTTTTGGTACAGTGCCGGTAATGTTGCTGTTTCCATGATAAAGATTGTGAAAACAAATGTAAGAAGAGTTGTCTAAAGCACTAAATATACCTGTTGTACCAGTCTAGGTTGGGTTTCAGGAAGAACTTTAAATTGTGTCTCTTCCGCATCAGTAGAGTGGGCACTGTGAGCTTCGGGCTGAGAGAGGACGTTTCTGCTCCAAGAACTCTAAGGGGTACGTACTTTTAAAGTCGATTTTTGAGAGTATTGGCACAGTCCAATGAATGCTGCTCTTTCCATGTTATAACAAATCCTAACTCTGAATTTGACATAATATAAAACAGCTTTAATAGTATTTCAGTCAGGTAAAGGCACCACACAGGTATGCACCAGAGATGTAAAACTGCAAGATTTATTTGAGTTATTACTCTCCTAATGAACTAAACCAATTGTACTGTACAGTATATTCACTGTATCTATTTAGACACTAATAACATATACATTAGAAGAGGATATTATACACTGTTATTTAACATACAAGAGCATACTGAAAATATCATGTTGAGTTACTATGAATCCCATTTCAATTTGATTTAATTGAAAAATATACTCATGACTTTTTCTCCCTCAGATATCCCTGCGTAGAAAAAATTGATAGGAATTATGGAATACTTTTTTGAACATCTGGCCAAAATCTCAGGGCCAACAGATCGTATTATCAAGTGCATTATTAATAATAATCTGGAGAGGCTGAAGAAATTGATTAGAGGCAAGGACATCAATGCATTGTACCCTTGTGTTGCGTTACAAGATGACGTAACCCCTTTAATTGCTGCTGTTGCATTTGCAAATCAGGAGATTTGTACATTTCTTCTGGGAAAAGGTGCTGACCCCAACAAACCATCAAAGAGATGTTTAGCACCACTGCATTATGCTGGACTGTATAAAGTTCCAGTGAATATAGTGACAACATTACTGGAAGCAAAGGCAGATCCAAATGGTCTAGCAGAACAACCATTCTTTCCAATTCAATTAGCACATGACAGAGAGGATATTGTGAAGGAGCTTCTCAAATCTGGAGCTTTAATTTGGCTAAATCATGGCGTCCATCCTGCAATTGATCAGAAATTGGCCACAATAATTGGAAACTTTGCTGAAGAGAGTGGGTTCTTTTTCAAAATCAAGCTTTTTTTCAATTTTGCACAAGCAATAAAACAAACATCCCCAACAGATGTTTTCAATCACTATAATCCTCACTTACTAGAGGAGAACCCACAAACCCACCTCACTATGATTGACATGTGCTTTAACATTGAAGGTGCAAATGAAGACGAATACTTCCAGAAAGCCATTAAATGGTTGAACGACTCCAAGAAACTAGTTTCCTATGTTGAAGATGTAAGCAGACGTCTGTCCACAGTTCCTCTGCTTTTTAGGACAGTTGCATTGAAATCCTTAGATAGAGTTGTTTGCGCCATGAAGGAAATACCTAATGAGGTGTCACTTACTGTAACGATTCTCTTCTTGTGAAGTAGAGGCGGACCAAAGCGCAGCGTGGTGGTTGTTCATTGTACTTTATTTACGACACTATACAAGAACAAACTAACGAAAAAAACAAGAAACGTGAGAACTCAAAACCTAATACAGCCTATCTGGTGAACACTACACAAAGACAGGAACAATCACCCACAAACAAACAGTGACACCCAGGCTACCTAAGTATGATTCTCAATCAGAGACAACTAATGACACCTGCCTCTGATTGAGAACCATACTAGGCCGAAAACATAGAACTGACCCAAAACATAGAAAAACAAACATAGACTGCCCACCCAACTCACGCCCTGACCATACTAAATAAATGCAAAACAAAGGAAATAGAGGTCAGAACGTGACAGTACCCCCCCCCAAAGGTGCGGACTCCGGCCGCAAAACCTTGACCTATAGGGGAGGGTCTGGGTGGGCGTCTGTCCGCGGTGGCGGCTCTGGCGCGGGACGCGGACCCCACTTCGCCATTGTCTTAGTCCGCCGTATTGTCCGCCTCCGTGGCTTACTCCCCATGACCACCCCTCTCAATGACCCCACTGGACAGAGGGGCTGCTTGGGACAGAGGGGCAGCTCGGGACAGAGGTGAAGCAGCTGCTCGGGACAGAGGGGCGGCAGCTGCTCGGGACAGAGGGGCGGCAGCAGCTCGGGACAGAGGGGCAGCTGCTCAGGACGGAGGGGCGGCAGCAGCTCGGGACAGAGGGGCGGCAGCAGCTGGGGACAGAGGGGCGGCAGCAGCTGGGGACAGAGGGGCGGCAGCAGCTGGGGACAAAGGGGCAGCTGCTCGGGACAGAGGGACAGCTGCTCGGGACAGAGGGGCTCTAGCGGCCCCTGGCTGACTGGCGGCACTGGCGGCCCCTGGCTGACTGGCGGCACTGGCGGCCCCTGGTTGACTGGCGGCACTGGCGGCCCCTGGCTGACTGGCGGCACTGGCGGCCCCTGGCTGACGGGCGGCACTGGCGGCCCCTGGTTGACTGGCGGCACTGGCGGCCCCTGGCTGACTGGCGGCACTGGCGGCCCCTGGTTGACTGGCGGCACTGGCGGCCCCTGGCTGACTGGCGGCACTGGCGGCCCCTGGCTGACTGGCGGCACTGGCGGCCCCTGGCTGACGGGCGGCACTGGCGGCCCCTGGCTGACGGGCGGCACTGGCGGCCCCTGGCTGACGGGCGGCACTGGCGGCTCCTGGCTGACGGGCGGCATTGGCGGCTCCTGGCAGACGGGCGGCACTGGCGGCGCTGGGCAGACGGGCGGCACTGGCGGCGCTGGGCAGACGGGCGGCACTGGCGGCGCTGGGCAGACGGGCGGCACTGGCGGCGCTAGGCAGACGGGCGGCACTGGCGGCGCTGGGCAGACGGGCGGCACTGGCGGCGCTGGGTAGACGGGCGGCACTGGCGGCGCTGGGCAGACGGGCGGCTCAGATGGCGCTGGGCAGACGGGCGGCGCTGGCGGCGCTGGGCTGAGTAGCTCTCCTAGCGCCGAACAGGCGGGAGACTCCGGCAGCGCTGGAGAGGAGGAAGGCTCTGGTAGTGCTGGACAGGCGAGGCGCACTGTAGGCCTGATGCGTGGTGCTGGCACTGGTGGTACTGGGCCGAGGACACGCACAGGAAGCCTTGTGCGGGGAGCTGCTACCGGAGGGCTGGGGTGTGGAGGTGGTACTGGAAAGACCGGACCGTGCAGGCGCACTGGAGCTCTTGAGCACCGAGCCTGCCCAACCTTACCTGGTTGAATGCTCACGGTCGCCCTGCCAGTGCGGCGTGGTGGAATAGCCCGCACTGGGCTATGCAGGCGAACCGGAGACACCGAGCGCAAGGCTGGTGCCATGTAAGCCGGCCCAAGGAGACGCACTGGGGACCAGCTGCGTAGAGCCGGCTTCATGGCATTAGGCTCGACGCTCAATCTAGCCCGGCCGACACGCGGAGCTGGAATATACCGCACCGGGCTATGCACCCGCACTGGAGACACCGTGCGCACCACTGCATAACACGGTGCCTGTCCGGTCTCTCTAGCCCCCCGGTAAGCACAGGGAGTCTGCCCAGGTCTCCTACCTGGCGTAGCCATACTCCCTGTTAGCCCCCCCCCAATAAATTTTTGGGGCTGCCTCTCGGGCTTCCTTCCTCGCCGCCGTGCCTGCTTCGCCAACTCCATTCTCTGATAGCCTTCAGCGCACTGCTCCATCGAATCCCAGGCGGGCTCCGGCACTCTCCCTGGGTCCGCCGCCCACCTGTCGATCTCCTCCCAAGTAGTATAACCCATGCCATTGCTGTCCATAACGTCCTCCCATGTCCATACCTCCTCGCGCTGCTCCTGCTGCTGCTTTCTCCGTTGCCCATTACCACACCGCTTGGTCCTGTTGTGGTGGGTGATTCTGTAACGATTCTCTTCTTGTGAAGTAGAGGCGGACCAAAGCGCAGCGTGGTGGTTGTTCATTGTACTTTATTTACGACACTATACAAGAACAAACTAACGAAAAAAACAAGAAACGTGAGAACTCAAAACCTAATACAGCCTATCTGGTGAACACTACACAAAGACAGGAACAATCACCCACAAACAAACAGTGACACCCAGGCTACCTAAGTATGATTCTCAATCAGAGACAACTAATGACACCTGCCTCTGATTGAGAACCATACTAGGCCGAAAACATAGAACTGACCCAAAACATAGAAAAACAAACATAGACTGCCCACCCAACTCACGCCCTGACCATACTAAATAAATGCAAAACAAAGGAAATAGAGGTCAGAACGTGACACTTACCCTAATTCCTGAGTTAGTGAAACTGCTTTCCTCTAAAACAGAAGATTATCTCGTGCCATTGATCATTGTTACGCTCTATGGCATCACACAGAAGACAAAAGACAAGGATCGTTGGAGCAACTCTGACCTTGAGAAAATATGCAAGCACATTGTCCCATGCACACAGAGGAAGGATTATTCCTCTGATTTGAAGATGTATGCTTATGCGTTGCTAGCAGATCTTTACACATTTAGTTGTGTTCCTGGTTACATCAGCTCTCTGGGACTGACTCTGGTACCTGAAGGACTACTTAACTGGGGAAGGGATGAAAACCTGAAAGTAAAGCTGAGAGATCTAAACATGTCCTTAGACAAACAACGTTCTGTCTCCAAGTCAACAAGTGAAGATTCAAAAGACAGTCATTTGTCAGAAACCAAGAAGAAGAAGAGGAAGAAGAAGAAGAAGAGGGGAACGGCAGAAAAACAAGACATACCAAAAGAAGAGACAGACACACAAGAAAATAAAACCTGTTTAGCCTTCAATACTTCATCTACACCTGTTGAGGAATCTGGCCTTGATGAGTGTTCTAGTGTCAAGCCGTTCCACCCCACCACTGGCACATCACCATCACAGCGCAAATGGCACAAAGTCAGCAAGCGGTGGGAGACACAGTTAGAGAAGCTTGCCAACATGGATGAAAGTAAAGTTTATAAAGTAGGAAACCTCACTCTTGTATATGATGATGATAACTTTCGCATAGCAAAGGGAAGTGATGGAACTGAGGTCTTCTTGGGCCTGACGGATGATGGCACTGAAGTAGCTATAAAGAGAATGATCAGGTCAAACTATCAGTTTCTCAAGAATGAGGAAGGGTTTTTACGTCTTCCAGAGCTTGACAGTAGCGGTATTGTAAGATACATGGACTTTGCAGAAGACAGTTTCTTTGGTTATCTTGCTCTTCAGCTCTGTGAATACACTCTGGATGAGTACATTAATATACACCTGTCCAAGGACGACACTCATGCCCTGATGAAAATCACTCAAGAGGTGCTCCGCAGTTTAAGTGTCCTTCATGGTCCAACTACCAAAGTCCTTCATCGGGATATCAAACCTCAGAATGTTTTGATAGGTGAGAGATACTATAGTATTGCACAGTTAAGCCTTTCACTCTAAATCTAATACATGGCTTTCATCATTGTGTTAAAAATCCATATGCAGTATCATAAAGTCATGTTCTAGTACCTATACTTATGAAAAACATGATATTGTGATATTATTTATCCTTTACAGGTCTCAAAGGAAATGCAAAATTGGCAGATTTTGGCATAAGTCGCAGACTCACAGTGGAACAAACAACTCTACACACAGTCCCTGCGGGAACAAAATGCTGGATGGCCAAGGAGACGTTAGACAAACAAGGCTCTGGATATAAGAGGAGCTCTGATATACAGGTTGAGCAACGTGAAGATAGAATAAAGATTATTTCCTGTTTGTAGAGCGATGGACTGAATGATTGTTGTAATTTCAGGTGGCTGGGATGTTGGTATACTACATCCTTTCTGGTGGACACCACCCCTTTGAAGGTCCACTTGGTGATGAACTTGAACAGAATCGAAACATAATCAAGGGGACTTACACACTAGAACATGTGTCAGACGAGGTGGCAAAAGACCTCATTGAGTGGATGATCAATGAAGACCCTGATGGGAGACCTACAGTGGAGGAGACCCTGAATCATCCCCTCTTCTGGAAACCACAGAGGTGAAAATCCTTATTTGTCACTTGAAAAGTTGTTTTATTAGTATGTCTTTGTGTATAATAGGTAATAATGAAAATAATAATAAACATGGAGATAAAACTAAATTCTAGTTACAGTTACATGATTGACACGGTGACACAATTATATTACTCTATGTGCGTAATTACAATAATTCATATTATTCAAATGTATTAATGCATTAAAGCAAATGTAATATGTTCAACAAATTATAAACCAAGTGTAAAGGTAGTTAGCTTTCGATAAAGTTTGTAGATGCCTTAGGTTTTATCATCATGCAAGATTTGCATTATCCATGGCTTGAAATTCTTACCTTACATAGACACCTTTGCCAGAGACTTACACCTATTTGCATCACTTGAGGCTTCCCATCACAACAAGTGATGGGACGAATTATGAGGCAGTGCCATTCTTAAACTGATTAGCGTGAGACTGAGAGGAAAATTACAACATGGACATAACTTCCCCTATAATTTGTTTCAAATGTATTGATGTACACCGTTTGATCAGGAGATTAGATTACTTGATAAAAATTGGGAATCAGGAGGAGGCAGAGAACCATCGTAATGCTGACCCTGGGCTCGTTCAAGCGCTAGACCAAGGTGTTGAGAACAGATCCTTCTATCAGTGGAAATCCAAGGTTAGCCAGACAACGTTTTATTCACTACTTACCACCACAAGCCATTTATGAGAGTGTAAAGCAATGTTAACGCATACAGCAATTATTTGTCTTCACAGCTGCCCCCTTTGTTGATCCAGAAGGTGGAAGGTAAAAAGAAGGCCTACACTGAGAACACATTGGGGTTACTGCGCTTCATACGGAACCTTGATGCACACTAGTAAGTCAAAAAACAACAATTAGTGTTAGTGGCACTGATCTAAATTTCAAATTGCTTTACATTTCAATCAATTGGGGAATTGAATAGATACTGTACTTATTTCAAGTCCTAACATGACATACCAGATATCACGCTAGATAATAAGATTTCCTCTGATTTCTGTTAATCAAAGCTGCTTCTGTAATTGACATTACAGTATGTTGAAACTGCCCAACACTGAGCATCTTCACTGACATCATAGAAAATGTGTGTTTTCTGTCTTTCTGTAGCACTAAGGTTGCGGATAAGGATGCAGATGCGGCCTGCTGTGTTTGCAAAGATCTGGTGACAATGTTTCCTGATCTCTTTGGATGCGTTTACATGTTTGCCAAGAAACAGAACTGGAATACAAGACGACCTGATCTGAGATGTTTTATTTAATGCAGAGGAACTAAGCTCATGATGCTGGCATATATGTGTTTACACACAGTCCAATTCTGAATTCTGATTTTTTTTTGCCCAATTATTGGCAATAGAGCTGATCTGATTGGTCAAAAGACCAAAAATATCAGAATTGGTCTGCCTGTTTAAACACAGACCTTTTTTTAATTTGGAAGATGCTGTTGAAATTCAATATATTTACATTCCCATTCTTTAGAGTAAATAGATTAGTGCAAATTTGACACAATGTTTTGAAGGAAAATGGTTGATTTTAGTATAATATTTTCAGGAATACTTTCTATTAGATTGTCACAAAAAATACATTATATATAGGCCAGCAGTGTATAAAAAGGGTTTGCTACTCATTATTCTATTTTAGCCTGCAGTTGTAAGCAGGCCCAGTGATTGTCATGCATTCTGAGTGGGAGATTTTATGGAAGAACACTGTTAACTGTTGCCTACTAGGGTATTTAGTCACAACTGTATGATTGTTCATGTAAGAGAATGTTTGATGCTGGAGCCATTAAATACTTTCTTCAAAAATGACTGTTAAATTGTTGCATAATTCCCAACGTAATCCCGCCTATTGAAATTGTGTGGTTATTTTGGGGTAAATGACACGATGCAACGGTTTGGTTGACAGAACGTTCTGCCCTTGTTGTTGTCCTGATCATGGCAGAAAATGTTACTGTTATGTAACAGCCATGGTTGTTTTATTAAAAGCTTGTTATACTATTAATTCATCCCTATAAAGAAATTTAATTGACAGCCTGTCTGTCTGAACTCTAAGCTTTTACTTGATATTCCAGTGGTCAATGCTTGGTCTCCCTGCAGAGTTCAACACAATTAACTATTTAGGCTCCATGTAAGGCTTGAGGGGGCTGCCTGAACATAATGGAAACCTGGAGGGAAAGAAGAGGGATAAGTCCTGGAGTGAACACAATGTAAGTTGCCCACAAGAAGCCCTCACCTTAATTTAGGCTTGAGAGTTGCCTGTATGGTTCATATAACATATTATACAGCATAACTCATGTGCCCTTTTCTGTCAAATTAGATCATTTCTAGGCAATATTTTTGACCGTATAGGGGACCCCTTTTGCCTCAAGAGCAACCCCAAAGGCAAAAGTAAGTAAAATACCTTTCAAAGGACCTCCTCATATTTTCTTTATGAGAAACTGTTCTGTTCTGAAGCTACTCGAATCATACATGACAAGTCCCCGAGCACCTCTCTCAATACACCTAGGATAAAATATCATTTTTATTGTGAACATGTCCACCCTCTGACATCCCTGCCCCACCAACAACAGCTGACGTTAGACCTAAACATAGCAGCCAGCGGAGGAGAATCTCAATTCACCTTGCTGAAAGAACACAATTGTAGCCTTAACCGATTAACGCAGGAAAAACCGTGACATCTGCGTGTAGGGAAGACGCCAAGAAAATGTGAATAGTTTGAAAAGGAGTGAGAGTGATTGGCAAGGCCTGGTCAGCGAGGTGAGTGCGCTGAAAAAACCCTGTGACAATCGGTTGCGTGAGCAATCAGTGATGATTAGCGAATAGAACTACGGTTGCCATATGGAAGGAGAAATTAAAGTCTCAATATACATCTTTTGTTACGATTATGAAGCCAAGTCTATGGATTCTAGGGTTGTTTGTGTGCATATACCCCACACAACGTATTTTAACACAAAGCGATTGGTAGTCTACCGCCTGGTCCATCCAAAACAATCGACAGTATGTTGTGAAAAGTAGGTAGAATCTTAATGAGAATGATTTACAGCTGTAATGGCTGCCAAAGGGGCTTCCATCAAGTATTAACTCTGGGGGGTGGAGACATATCCAATTATTTTGGTTGTTGTTTTTTCTCAATTTGGAAAATATCTTTCTTTCACTTTGAAAATGTGGATTATTTGATCTAGATCTGTAGGATTTATTTGAATTTGATCCCTCTTTAGAATTTTTTTTTTTTAAGGCAGCAAAATGTGAAAAAAAAAGTTCAAGGTTTTCTATAGGCACTGTAGTTCCTGGTGTGTAAGTGTAACCGGTGTTATGTCCATTTCTGTACCATCCTATATGTTGTTCCATTGTTCCTGGTGTTGAAGCATACGCTGGAGAGTAAGGAGGCCCTCCTGATCCTGTCCAAAGAGCTGGACACCGGTCAAGAGGAGAGAGACCAGTACAAGCTGGCCAACCAGCTGCGAGAACACCACCAGGGACTCAAGAAGAAATACAGAGAGTTGATTGTGAGTCTGCCTAAAGGATTTATATCTGAATTTAGTACTCCTTTTCTGCCACATTTTGCCTTAAAGTGATAGTTCGTCCAAATGACGAACTTGACTTTGTTTTATGGCTATATAAAAAGGGTCTAAGGACCTGGAAAGTCAGTGACCCATGAATGTTTTTTATTTGATTTGCTAGAGCTTAACATTAGTATTATTGAGTGCAAAACAATGGGACCCCTGTTAGCGTGATTTCAATCGCAAGCCTAAATCACCTTGCAGTAAATCTTTGCATTTGTATTATTTCTATTATTTCTTAAATGTGTGTTCTGTTTTGGGATGGAGATCCGTCTTTACCACCAGAAAACGCAATCAGGTAAATTGTGCTGCTGTTGGCCATTAAATTCATATTCTTAAAACTCTTGTCACTTTATCACAATGATGATGGACAAGGCTCATCTGAAGCTTTGCCAGTTCAGCCTTAAAGCCAGGCTTATTTTTTGGATCTGTGACTCTCCCACTCTTTCACTTCCATCTCTTTTTGTTCTCCATCTATCCCTCTTTCTCTCCCTCTATCTCTCCCTCTATCTCTTCCTCTATCTCATCCTCTATCTCTCCCTCTATCTCTTCCTATATCTCTCCCTCTATCTCTTCCTCCTCTCCCCAGGTGAACAACACAACAGGACCAAAAGCATGTGGACACCGGCTAGTCGAACATCTCATTCCAAAATCATGTGCATTAATATGGAGTTGGTCCCCCTTTGCTGCTACAACAGCCTCCACTCTTCTGGGAAGGCTTTCCACTAGATGTTGGAACATTGCTGTGGGAACTTGCTTCCATTTAGCCACAAGACCATTAGTGAGGTCGGGCACTGATGTTGGGCGATTAGGCCTGGCTCGCAGTCGGCGTTCCAATTCATCCCAAAGGTGTTCGATAGGGTTGAGGTCAGGGCTCTGTGCAGGCCAGTCAATTTCTTCCATACCAATCTCGACAAACCATTTCTGTATGGACTTCACTTTGTGCATGGGGGCATTGTCATGTTGAAACAGTTCTTGTGCTGACGTTGCGTCCAGAGGTAGTTAGGAATTCTATAGTGAGTGTTGCAACCGAGGACAGATGATTTTTACGTGTTACGCACCTCAGCACCTGGCGGTCCAGTTCTGTGAGCTTGTGTGGCCGTTTTTGCTCCTAGACGTTTCCACTTCACAATAACAGCCCTTAAAGTTTCCCGGGGCAGCTCTAGCAGAGCAGAAATTTGACGGACTGACTTGTTGGAAAGGTGGCATCCTATGATAGGACGTTGAAAGTCACTGAGCTCTTCAGTAAAGCCATTCTACTGCCAATGTTTGTCTATGGAGATTGCATGGATGTGATTTTATACACCTCTCAGCAACGGGTGTGGCTGAAATAGCCGAATCCACAAATTTTAAGGGGTGTCCACATACTTTTATATATACAGTGCATTCAGACCCCTTGACTTTTTCCACATTTGTTATGTTACAACCTTATTCTAAAATGGATGAAATTGTTTTTTTCCCCCTCATCAATCTACACACAATACACCACAATGACAAAGCACAAACAGATTGTTAGAAATTTTAGGAAATTTATAATACAAAATAAAAATATAATATCACATTTACATAAGTATTCAGACCCTTTACTAACTACTTTGTTGAAGCACCTGGGCAGCGATTACAGCCTTGAGTCTTCTTGAGTATGACGCTACAAGCTTGGCACACCTGTATTTGGGGAGTTTCTCCCATTGTTCTCTACAGATCCTCTCAAGCTCTGTCAGGGATGGGGAGCGTCGCTGCACAGATATTTTCAGGTCTCTCCAGAGATGTTAGAAGGGTTCAAGTCCGGACTCTGGCTGGGCCACTCAAGGACATTCAGAGACTTGTCCCAAAGCCACTCCTGTGCTGTCTTGGCTGTGTGCTTAGGGTCTTTGTCCTGTTTGAAGGTGAACCTTCACCCCAGTCTGAGGTCCTGAGCGCTCTGGAGCAGGTTTTCATCAAGGATCGCTCTGTACTTTGCGCCGTTCATCTTTTCCTTGATCCTGACTAGTCTCCCAGTCCCTGCCGCTGTAAACCATCCCCACAGCATGATGCTGCCACCACCATGCTTCACCGTAGGGAGAGTGCCATGTTTCCTCCAGACGTGACGCTTGTCATTCAGGCCAAAGAGTTCAATCTTGGTTTCGTCAGACCAGAGGATCTTGTTTCTCATGGTCTGAGAGTCCTTTAGGTGCCATTTGGTCAAATACAAGAATGCTGTCATGTGCCTTTTACTGAGGAGTGGCCTGATTGGTGGAGTACTGCAGAGATGGTTGTCCTTCTGGAAGGTTCTCCCATTTCCACAGAGGAACTCTGGAGTTCTGTCAGGTTCTTAGTCACCGTCCTGACCAAGGCCCTTCTCCTCCGATTTCAAGTTTCTTAGCAAATGGTCTGAATACTTATGTAAACAAGTTATTTATTTATTTTTATACATTTGCAAAACCTGTTCTTGTCATTATGAGGTATTGTGTTTAGATTAATGAGAAAAATAAATAATTTGATAGATTTTACAATACGGCTGTAATGTAACAAAATGTGGAAAAAGGGATTGGATTGGATTGGATTGTATGTATGTATGTATGTATGTATGTATGTATGTATGTATGTATGTATGTATGTATGTATGTCTGTATGTA
This sequence comes from Oncorhynchus clarkii lewisi, assembly GCF_045791955.1. Classification (NCBI taxonomy): domain Eukaryota; kingdom Metazoa; phylum Chordata; class Actinopteri; order Salmoniformes; family Salmonidae; genus Oncorhynchus; species Oncorhynchus clarkii. Next base: position 39,040,441 of record NC_092167.1, on the reverse strand, counting down.
TGTCTCACCCTCCTCTCCCCAGGTAAACTTGGCTCAACTGTTGAGAGACGCGAGGGAAGGAGCTGAATCAGAGACTGGCTGATGCCCAGGGGGATAACAAGGTGGGGCATCACACACGCGCATACATACATACATATACACACTCTCACACAAACATGCATCTCTCTCTCAGGCAAACTCAAACTTGTAAGTGAATATGTCCCTTGTTCCTCCCTCTGTTTCACCCGTCTCTCCCTGGTCCACAGCTGCTGAGGATGACCATCACCAGACAAAGGCTGGGGGATGCGGAGGTGGCACACCACTTCCCAGCCTGTGAGAGAGAGAACCTGGTCCATCAACTGGAGAAGGCAAGGTTACAGGGGGGATGGGACCTTGTCCAATGAGATTGCTCTTTTTCATATTCCTTTTTCAAAACTTTATGCTAAATCGTGCCCTGATGAACACGACCCAGTGCCTCTCCTTCATCAGCACTTTGAGAAGGCTGATAAGGAGAGGCCTCCGCTGCATGTACTGTAACCTCGTCTGTCTCTCTCTCTCCTCTTGTTTTCCTGTCTCTCTCTCTCTCTCTCTCTCTCTCTCTCTCTCTCTCTCTTTCTGTCTCTCTCTCTTTCTGTCTGTGTGTTCAGATGGAGGAGCTGGAGTACAGTGTTAAGGCGCTGACTGACGAGCTGCAAGACGTTAAGGCGGAGCACAGCAGAGGCCGAACGGCTCAACCTGGAGCTGAACCACATCCTGGGTAGCCACGAGACGCGCATCATTGCCGTGGACGCCCTCTGTATGGAGAACAGGTGAGGGGGTCAAAGGTGGTGGACTCTTCTCTGCTATTGTTACATTTGACATTACAGTTGATTAATTTAGCAGACACTCCTGTTCAGAGTGACTTACAGTCAGTGCATTCAACTAAGGTAGGTAAAAACAACGGCATGCCACATATCACACAGTTGTCATGACTGTCATGATCAGGTATATTTCTCTCATGTACTTTCTTTTTTCTCTCTCTCTTTGAAATACCCATTTTGGGTAACATGCACCATAGTGTGTTGGCCCGTTATACTAAGTTCTAATCAATAGCCTAGAATGTGTTTTGTCTATGTGTATTTTTTATCATTATTTTAGCTTTTTAGTAAATAAATATTCAACTAAGATTGGTGTGGTACGAACTCATTGGTGAGACCCGGGTCCGTGCAGATTCACGGGCTATACGACGTTCAGAACGAGATTGTAGAGGTAACTGGTTATTTAGCGGCTGTTGTAAAATCGATATTCTGATATTCTTTGAGTTAATTTGGGAAATAGAAACTCAATAAAAACTAGTTTTCCCATGGTGCCCCAGGTTAATGAGTTAATAATTGCTCTATTCAGTTAATCACACAATTAGAAACTTTTAATCATTCGATGAACAACAGTCACATGAACTAATACAACGTCACAACACAGTATTAAACAGAATGAAATGAGCCCCAGCAGACAAACAATGTAACTACTGTACACTATAAAATGAGACATTTTCATACACTGCAAGGTTGGCACTGCTTCAATATCATGCTATTCCAGCTAGCCATAGGGTGTTGTGTGTGACCTCCTCTTGGACTTGGTTGAACCTCTCATGTAAATACCTGACAAAGGGCTAAAATAGCCTTCATCTTTTCAGCTAACAGCAACAAGAAACAATTCATCAACTACAAACACACACAGAACACCCTAGCTGGAATAGAATGACACTGAAGTAGTGCCAACCTCGCAGTGTATGAAACTGTTTGTCCAAGTCCAATATCATGAAATACAAGGTAGAGGTGTCATCCTGTCTGTCATCCTGTCTGTCTGTGACAGTGGACTCAATTTGATCCAACCCGCATTGCAGTAACAAGTAACTTTCTTTACCATCAGGTAGACTCCCATCATGGTTCAATACTTTGTTTGTTTGTGTGTGTGTGCGTGTGTGTGTGTGTGTGTAGGCAGTAAACAATGGCGGTGTGTCAACATTGCATTGCAATTACATTGAATTCTAGCCAGTGTCTCTTGACAGTCCCAAAGAGAGTTAGAGTTGATAGAGGTGACAGCTGATAAGGGGGGGGGGGTTGTTTTGCAGACTGTGTCAGAGACGAGGTAGAAATCCAAAGTGTCTGTGAAGTCCAACAGCAGTGCTCTAACAGGAGTCCTCTCTGCCAGACAAGGTACACCACCCTCACATACAGATACATGAAGCGACCACATGGCAGGTCCCAATTCAGACTGGCAGCTTGCACTGCGGTGAATAAGAGAAGGAGGCTGGTCAGAGCAACGGATCCCAGAACAGAAATGAGGAGCTATCTAAGTGATCTCCTCTGTCCGTCTTTCATTGCAGCTAGGTGATGCATATAACAGTGAGTATAAACACAGCTACTGAGTTGCGATGATGTCACCTTCCCTGACACCTGAAGGATCTATTCGAGGTATTGGTATGTGGTAGTGCAGGTTGCATTACAGTCTACAATAGCATGCTGATGTTGTGTAGATGTCGTACCATTCAAAGGGCACCCTCAATTTATTTTCAGCTCTTGTGAAGGCAAATCCTATTTTTTCAACCAGACCAGGATTCCAGTTTCATACATGAAAGCACCTGTAATCCCCATTCTGTCTTAAGCAGACATTCTTCATTAGAGTTATGTTAAGACTCCGGTGCCTAACTTTCGAAAAAAAACACCTGATCCTCGTCGTAATTTGTATTCTGAGTTCTGGCAGTGAGACAAATCAGAGGTCTTGATTGACAGGTGTCGGGGGAGCCAGCAGAATAGGGCAGCAGTTAAAGCTAGAGGGAGCAGCGAGGTAGTATATTGTACAGACAGCTGTTTCTATCTCTCTGTCACTCTTTCACTCACTCTCTCGCTTTTGCTTTCTTGCTTTCTTTTTCAGACCTGTGTGTCACTCCTGTCTATATACTGTTTCTCCTACATTATTTGTTGCTTTCTTTTTGTCTCTGTCTCTCTCTGTCTCTCTGTCGCTATGTCTCTCTCTTTCTCTCTCTCTTTGTCTCTCCGTCTCTCTCTTTTTGTCTCTGTCTCTCTGTCTCTGTGTCTCTCTGTCTCTCTCTTTTTGTCTCTGTCTCTCTCTCTCTTTGTCTCTCTGTCACTATGTCTCTCTCTTTTTGTCTCTGTCTCTCTTTGTTTCTCTGTGTCTGTCTTTCTCTCTGTCTGCAGTGCAGGAGTGGTTGTCTGAGGATCAGGCCTGCAGTCTCCTGGCCACGCCCCAGTCCATTTCTGACCTCAAGTCTCTGGCCACAGCACCAGAGACGCAACGACAGGCACACACACACACGTCTATAGTACACACCGGCCTAGACACACACTACACCACAGTCCACACACAAGTTCATATACCACGCCACACAATGTCCTCCCCTCCTCCTAGTTGGTTACAATAATGAGTTTAAATTATGACATTGGGCTTCTGCCTGGTTTGATAGTACTAGATTTAGCTGCTAGCTAACTCTACAGAGAACACAGCACCACACCATGAGCAAACACACTGTGTCTACCAACATTTATATGCAAATGCCTAGTTACAGTTTTTCCCAAATGCTAAAACACAATTCTGGCTGGTTTTATCAAAATACTTAACACAATTCACAAAACCACACACCCAAACTGCAAAATACCTCATATATCCTGCAAAATACCTCATATATCCTGCAAAATACCTCATATATCCTGCAAAATACCTCATATATCCTGCAAAATACCTCATATATCCTGCAAAATGAAGCACTGCAACCAAAACTACATATAGGATTATCAAAATCAAACATTTGCACGAAATGGCACACACTTCATTCATATTACCAGATGTTTGTCTAACCAACTACAACACTGTTGGGGCGGCAGGGTAGACAGGGTAGCCTAGAGCGTTGGACTAGTAACCGGAAGGTTGCAAGTTCAAATCCCCGAGCCGACAATCTGTCATTCTGCCCCTGAACAGGCAGTTAACCCACTGTTCCTAGCCCTTCATTGAAAATAAGAATTTGTTCTTAACTGACTTGCCTGGTTAAATAAATAAATAATGAAAAGCACTCTCATCTTTAGTATGCTTTTGCCATGATACTAAAATAGTTCAAATTGTAGAAAATTCTTCAGATGCACAGAAATATTTGCAAACACACACACACATGCTGTTGAAACATTTTATTTTTCACCAAACAAGTCAGTGCAACATATGCACAGCAGATATATTTACATTGGACTGAACAAAAATATGCTCACAAAAAAGACAGTAAACTGAAAAAGTAAATTGCAGAAAAAATGTGCAGAAAAATATATATAGAAAAAAAGAGGCAATAAAAATAATTAGGCAGCATCTTGCCGCACAGCTGGGTCTGGCCACAACGCCTTGTCCACATCACAGGCAATATCTTCCCTTGCCAGACATCGAGGGAAGAAGCGCCTTGAGTGCCTTATCCATCCCTGAATCGCACCCACATCAATCTCATCACATGCCTCTTCCATAGCCTGCACAAGAGGCCTGCGCACAAAGGGCTGCCGGTCGTATACCTTCCACCGCCATGCCGAAAACAACTCTTCTATGGGGTTCAGAAATGGTGAGTATGGTGGGAGGTATTGCACGAGAAATGGTGGGTGGTCAGCAAACCAGTTTTGGACTGGGGCTGCACGATGAAAGCTCACGTTATCCCATACTACAACGTACCGGGTTCTTTGATGATCTGCATCATTCACACGCTCTGGTGGTATGAGAATGTTGTGGAGTCTGTCCAGAAATGTGAGAATATGGGCTGTGTTGTATGGTCCAAGGTTGTCATGACGATGGAGGACACCATGCGTATTGGAGATGGCAGCACACATTGTGATGTTCCCACCACGTTGGCCAGGAACATCTATAATGGCTCTGTGGCCATTGACGTTTCTCCCCCTTCTTCTGGTCTTTGCTAGGTTGAACCCAGCCTCATCTATAAAGATGAACTCATGTGGGATTGCATGAGCATCCATTTCCAATACTCCCTGAAAACAAAGAACAAAAGCAGTCAATATGGTGTTATCCAGTACACTGGGAAACAATGTTGCGTGTAGTGTACTGCAGTCAATATGGTGTTATCCAGTACACTGGGAAACAATGTTGTGTGTAGTGTACTGTAGTCAATATGGTGTTATCCAGTACACTGGGAAACAATGTTGCGTGTAGTGTACTGCAGTCAATATGGTGTTATCCAGTACACTGGGAAACAATGTTGCGTGTAGTGTACTGCAGTCAATATGGTGTTATCCAGTACACTGGGAAACAATGTTGTGTGTAGTGTACTGCAGTCAATATGGTGTTATCCAGTACACTGGGAAACAATGTTGCGTGTAGTGTACTGCAGTCAATATGGTGTTATCCAGTACACTGGGAAACAATGTTGCGTGTAGTGTACTGCAGTCAATATGGTGTTATCCAGTACACTGGGAAACAATGTTGCGTGTAGTGTACTGCAGTCAATATGGTGTTATCCAGTACACTGGGAAATAATGTTGCGTGTAGTGTACTGCAGTCAATATGGTGTTATCCAGTACACTGGGAAATAATGTTGCGTGTAGTGTACTGCAGTCAATATGGTGTTATCCAGTACACTGGGAAACAATGTTGCGTGCAGTGTACTGCAGTCAATATGGTGTTATCCAGTACACTGGGAAACAATGTTGTGTGTAGTGTACTGCAGTCAATATGGTGTTATCCAGTACACTGGGAAACAATGTTGTGTGTAGTGTACTGCAGTCAATATGGTGTTATCCAGTACACTGGCAAACAATGTTGTGTGTAGTGTACTGCAGTCAATATGGTGTTATCCAGTACACTGGCAAACAATGTTGTGTGTAGTGTACTGCAGTCAATATGGTGTTATCCAGTACACTGGGAAACAATGTTGTGTGTAGTGTACTGCAGTCAATATGGTGTTATCCAGTACACTGGCAAACAATGTTGTGTGTAGTGTACTGCAGTCAATATGGTGTTATCCAGTACACTGGCAAACAATGTTGCGTGTAGTGTACTGCAGTCAATATGGTGTTATCCAGTACACTGGGAAACAATGTTGTGTGTAGTGTACTGCAGTCAATATGGTGTTATCCAGTACACTGGGAAACAATGTTGCGTGTAGTGTACTGCAGTCAATATGGTGTTATCCAGTACACAGGGAAACAATGTTGCGTGTAGTGTACTGCAGTCAATATGGTGTTATCCAGTACACTGGGAAACAATGTTGTGTGTAGTGTACTGCAGTCAATATTGTACTTACATCCACATATGCTCGTCTGACCTCTGTTTCTTTGAGAGTTTCTCTCAAAAGGCACCTTATAAAGTTGTTTTATTCTGATTTGGTTTCGCTTGAGAATGCGAGCCAATGTGGACAGACTGACTCGTTGAATGTTGTTGAATATGGTGTTGTCTTGGATGATGTGGCTTTGAATTTCTCATAATCTGATTTCACTATTTTCCAAAACCAAGTTTACAATGTTAGCTTCCTGTACCCCGGTGAACATTTGGCCCCTTCCTCCACCATGGTTGTGTCTCTCAGTCCTTTAGAAAAACTCAAATATAGGGCTTGGACAATGCAGCCTAAAGATATTTCCCCCACAGTAGAGTAAATTCTCCAGGAAATTTGTGCAGTTAGTGTATGACATCAGCCATTCATGAAGTAAACAGGTGTCACCCAACTGATACACTATGACATGGGGTGTACTACATAGTGTGAAAGAAATGTTGGTTACATACCTGTACTCCAGTCTCAATGTCCGGATGACACAGGCGACAGTAAAACGGCTCAAGTTGGGCTGCGCTCTCTGTCCAGCCTCTCGCATTGTCAGCCCATGGTTGATGACATGATCAACTAAGGTTGTTCTGATTTCACTCTCTGTCCAGCCTCTCACATTGTCAGCCCATGGTTGATGACATGATCAACTAAGGTTGCTCTGATTTCATTTGAAAGTTGTTGTCTTCTTTGGCCATGAACTCTTCTACCAGCTCTACCCCTACCTCTCACTCTTCCTCCCCCTCTCATTCTCACCCTCCCTCTTCCTCTTCCTGCAACAGCTTCCATTCTTGTTGTAAAACAAAAGGTGCTCACCTGTGGTCTTTTCATAGTGCTTACTTCCTGATTGAAGTAGTAACAATTAACCATTGAGATGTTGGGCCAGGTGGCACATGTATTGGGCCAATTAGCTCATGTAGTGTCATTTTGAATGGCAGTGTTTTGAAATGGCAAACATGTGACTTTGTCAGATTGTTGTGTCTTATGCAGAGAACCGTGTGCAGTGCATTTAAAAAGTGCCATTTTGAATTGCAAAATGTGTGTAAAGCAGAAAATGTGTTTAGACTTTTGGAGACTTGAGAAGAGGTTTTGCTCAGCATTCAACACCATAGTGCCCTCCAATCATCACTAAACTAAGGACCATGGGATTAAACACCTCCCTCTGCAACTGGATCCGGGACTTCCTGACTGGCCACCCCAGGTGGTGAGCGCTTAGTCCCCTCCTGTAATCCCTGTTCGCCCACGACTGCGTGGCTGCGCACGACTCCAACACATCACTCAGTTTGCTGACGACACAACGGTGGTAGGCCTGATAACCAACGATGATGAGACAGCCTACAGGGAGGAGGTCAGAGACCTGGAAAGGTGGTGCCAGGACAATAACCTCTCTCTCAATGTGAGTAAGACAAAGGAGCTGATCGTGGACTCCAGGAAATGGAGGGCCGAGAACGCCCCCATTAACATCAACGGGGCTGTAGTAAAGCACGTCGAGCGCTTGAAGTTCCTCGTGGTCCAAACACACCAACGCAGTCATGAAGAGGGCACGACAATGCCTCTTCCCCCTAAGGAGGCTGAAAAGATATGGCATGGGCCCTTGGATGCTCAAAAAGTTAAACAGCTGCACCATTGAGAGCATCTTGGCTGACTGCATCATCGCTTGGTATAGAAACTTCTTGGCAACCGACCGCAAGGCACTACAGAGGGTAGTGCGTACGGCCCAGTACATCACTGGGGCCAAGCTCCCTGCCATACAGGACCTCTATACCAGGCGGTGTCAGAGGAAGGCCTTAAAAATTGTTCAGCCACCCAAGTCGTGGACTGATCTCTCTGTTACCGCACGGAAAGCGGTACTGGAGCGCCAATTCTGGTACCAAAAGGCTCCTGAACAGCTTCTTTCTACCCCCAAGCCCTAAGACTTCTGAACAGTTCATCAAATGACCACCCTGACTATTTGCATTGACCCCTTTTGATTTTTTTTTGCACTGACGTTCTTGCACTGGTTCTATGCACACTCACTGGACACACACACACTCTACATACGCTCACACAAACACACAACACACACACACACACACTCACTGGACTCTACCCAAACACACACACACACTCTACATACGCTCACACAAACACACAACACACACACACATGCATATTGACGCCACACACACACTCACACTTTCACATATGCTGCTGCTACTCTGTTAATTACCTATCCTGATTGCCTGGTCACTTTTACCCCTACCTACATATTACCTAAATTACCTCAGCTACCTCATACCTCTGCATATTGACTTGGTACCGGTACTCCTTGTATATAGTCTTATTGTTATTTTATTGTGTTACTTTGTCCTTTTCTTTCTGATTTGCTCATCTACAGGAAAAGGCGTCTCGAACAGGCCCCATTAACATAGACTGTTCTCTCTGCTACCGCACGGCAAGTGGTACCGGAGCGCCAAGTCTAGAACCAAAAGGCTCCTTAACAGCGTCTACCCCCAAATCATAAGACTGCTGAACAATTAATCAAATGACCACCAAGACTATTTACATTGACATGCCTGCCTTGTTATTGTTATTATGTTACTTTTTATTTTTATTTTATTTAGTAAATATTCTCTTAACTCTCTTTCTTGAACTGCATTGTTACTTAAGGGCTTTTAAGCAAGCATTTCACGGGAAAGTCTACACCTGTTGTATTCAGAGCATGTGACAAATCAAATTTGATTTGGTTTGATCTTTTCTTACTTTTTAATTCTGCATTGTTCTGCAAAGTCTACACCTGTTATATTCGGCGCATGTGACAAATACATTTTTATTTAATTTCATTAATGCCACCTCATACCCACCGTCTTGATGCCAGCTCATACCCACCGTCTTGATGCCAGCTCATACCCACCGTCTTGATGTAATTTTTTTGCATATCCCACTCTCCCAGAGAGTTGGGTCAGAGCCAGGGATCAGCCATTATTGATGGCAACCCAAGAACAGTTAGGGTTAAGTGCTTTGCTCAAGGGCACATCGGCAGATGTTTCAACGAGTCGACTCTGAGATTTGAACCAGTGGCCTTTCAGTTACCAATGCTCCTAACCGCTATGCTACCTGCCGCCTGGCCAGAGCAGTGTCGATGATCATTGAATGTCAGATTAGCCTCTAGCAACAGGTGTTTCATGTGTGTTAGGATTTACACAGGATATTTCTAGATCCATTCACTTATATGGGAAGGATGGATGGTCTGTGGAACTCTGCATTTGTCCGTGTCTCATGCATTAGGGTAACTTTGGGATGCGTTCCCAAAACTACCTGTGATGAATTGCAAAGGTAATTTGGGGAGATATTTCCCCCGTAAGGACGTGTCCCATAACAGCATCAAGTCAGGGCTGTCGAAGGGGTCGTTCCCGCTGCTCAGTAAATATTTAAAATACCAACGGCTTAATTCTTAATAACATTCATTCTTAATAACATGATTACTACCTGAACTAGTTTAACACGACTGTTCTCAAGTCAGGAATACATAGTGCCATTAAGAGATAAGGCAGCCAGACCTGAGATTATGAGACAGTACGTCCAGCATGCACCAGAGGGGGGTGTTGGTCTGTATTTAAAGTGCACTGGCAAGATTTAGGTGGCGAGCAGTGGCTCGATGAAGCTCGCCTGTCATGAGACTGTCATTCTCCCCGCCATAAAACTGACAAGCATCCATTACTGAAAATGATTGCCCACATTACAAACACATTTAGGGGAATGTGCTGTTATTAGGGAATTTGGAGACGAGGCCCAAAGTGCCACATGACTCTGTCCACCACCACAGTCGGCGTGGGTCAGAGAGAGGGAGAGATGGCGAGAGAGATAAAGAGAGCGAGTGAGAGAGAGAGAGAGGAAAAGAGAGAGTGGCCGTGTCAAGATGGACAGACGACGGGGCGAAAATAAAAAACGAAAGAGGTGCCGATTGGGGGCACGCCCTGAGTCAAAACATTAGAGGTGCCGATTGGGGGCACGCCCTGAGTCAAAACATTAGAGGTGCCGATTGGGGGCACGCCCTGAGTCAAAACATTAGAGGTGCCGATTGGGGGCACGCCCTGAGTCAAAACATTAGAGGTGCCGATTGGGGGCACGCCCTGAGTCAAAACATTAGAGGTGCCGATTGGGGGCACGCCCTGAGTCAAAACATTAGAGGTGCCGATTGGGGGCACGCCCTGAGTCAAAACATTAGAGGTGCCGATTGGGGGCACGCCCTGAGTCAAAACATTAGAGGTGCAGTGCGTTGTTCCCGAACGACAAGTAAAAAGGGAGGAAAAAAAACACTGCGACTCACTCAAATAGACTCGTGATTGACTCGACTACCCAAAACCCCCCTGGGAGCGATCCCCTGTTGAATGAGCGCTGGAATACACACTGAAAGCCTGTCAGGGCGCATCAGCCAGACTCGACGGCAAAACGAGGCGAGACTCATAGCCGACCACACTGGAGAAGAAGATACAGGGTCCAATGCCCTGATAGATAGACATATCATTACCAGGGTCTATTTGAACCGAGCTCCCTCTCTCTACCCTGTCGCTGCTGCCGACCTCTCCACGGATCAACGTCAGGGATGGTGCGGGCCGGCGTCTCGTGAAGACGGTGTCTCGGTTGTGACAGACCTGCCACCTTGTCAAAATAAGAGGGATATAGGCTTACTGTATGGGGTTTTATCATTTGGTTGTCAGTTTAAAGGTGGATACATGGCTATTTGTGGAGGTGGTACTTACCTCTCTGCTGTCTTTGTTTTAGAATGTGTTTGTATACAGTATCAGGAGAAGGTGCCTCTGGGTGTTTACAGATCCCTGTTTGTGCTGTAGGATATGTTTGGGCAGAAGCAGGATGCGGTGTCAGTGTAGACACTCGACTTTGTGAGCGTGTACATTCATATCTGGATGCATAGTGCGTACTGGTGGGATATCTGTCTCAGTGTGTCCCTGCATGCCTGGTGTGTTTGTGTATATGATTGTATGCGAGTGTGTGCCTGTGTGTGTGTGTGTGTATGAGATGCGAGAGTGTGCGGGTATCTGCCTGCCTGTGTGTGTGTGTGTGTGTGTGTATGAGATGCGAGAGTGTGTGGGTATCTGCCTGCCTGTGCGTGTGCTCGTGTGTGTGTGTGTGTGTGTGTGAGGAGGAATGGACGGATGGATGGGCAGCTGTCAGGAGGGTATAAAGCCAGTCCTCTACACCTCCTCCTGAGCACGGCGTGTGCTGAAGACCTGCTGTGCTCAGCCCGGGCTCTGCTCTGCATACATAATAACCACCTTATTACTGATTTAAAAAGCATCCTGAACAACTTACAAGTCACCAAAGGCCCTCTCAACCCAGAGAGAGCAAATCTCTCAGCCAGTATAATGGATATTGTCACAAGAAAAGTTTGAAGTAATGCTGAGGTGTTTTTAGCACGTGGTTCAGTTGGTAGAGCATGGTGCTTGCAACACCAGGGTTGTGGGTTCAATTCCCACAGGGGACCAGTATGAAAAAGTCCGAAAATGTATGTACTCTCTACTCTGTCGCTAATGATAAGCACGTCTGCTAAATTCCTTTTCTTTTTAAATGTCAAATGTAGGATATGCCTTGCCATTGCAAGGATCCCAATGGGTGTTTCAATATGCTAACATAAGAAATGAGTGTACAGAAAAGGGATTGCGGTGAGTCTTCGTCTATAAACATCTTTAGAGGAAAGGAAAAGGGTAAACTGTACAAGAAATTCGAGGGACTGTCTGCAACCATTGCCATTCAGCAGATTGATTTGAAGTGGAATTGACTCCAACCCCTGATATACGACAGAAAAGATGAGCAGTGCCCTGCATTCATAACATAACTGTTTGGTTGCCCTTCATGAAACATAATATTGAAACTTGATATTGAAACATGATATTGAAATGTGCCATTGAAACATGATATTGAAATGTGCCATTGAAACGTGCCACTGAAACTTGATACTGAAACTTGATACTGAAACATAATATTGAAACGTGTCATCATCCTTTTTCCCATTCTTCTGTTTTTGTTTGTGTTTCACACTTCAGTGCACCCAGAAGTGGTTTTTGTCTTGCGTCCAGTGATTGTGTGTGTTTGTCTGCGCCTAAATGTGTGTGCGTGTGTGATGTCTGGTATACGGTGCACGGTCCCCTATGAGTAGCATATGGCGTCAGCCCAGGAGGCGTGCAGCCATCACTAATGAAGACGGATGACAGGGAACTGCAGCCACTTCCTGTGAGCACAGTTCTGCGAGTGTGTGTGCGCACGCATTTGGATAAATATGACTTTATCTGTGTGTAGGAGAACACTCCGTCCTTACCTGCTTACACCTGAAAACCCCCCTCGTGTCATTCTGTTTTTAGCTTCTGTGTCTGTTGGGTATTTGTATTTTGTGACTTTGTGGGGAAAACTTAGTGGAAGGTAACTCTTCTTCCCAATGGAGTTGTTGGTTAAGAAGAAAGAGACCATTATGCGAGAGCCAGCGACCCGAGCTCCTTTCGCCCACTGCCACATCGTGCCCGCCTCAGCCCCACGTTCACGCCACAACACAGCCACCCAAAGGGAAGTATGTAATCATGTAACTGGGTTTCACTGTTTGTTAAACAGCTCCCTTGGCCAGCAGCTAAAACGCTGTAATTAGCTCCTCCCCCCTCCCCCCACACACCCCTCTATATTTGACCCCTTTCCCGCCTCTCCCTCAGCCCTGGCCTCTCATTGGTGCTAACAAATAAGAACCCAATGCTCCTCAAATGCCATGGCATTTTGGAAATGCGTGCACGATTCTCGCCTGCTGACATTCAAAAAGTTGGGGCGTGTTTTTGGAAGGAGGGGCCCCATAAATATGGATGCCAGTGTGAATTTTATTTTCCTATTTTGGGTGGGGCAGGTGTACTCTGTGTGCTGTCTCTAACCTTTTTAGATGAACATTCACAAATATGGGTCAGTAATCCGCGGAATGGGAGCATATTTTGGAGAGGTGGCAGAACTAAGCTGTTGCCATTGCTGGGATAGTGGGGCGTCACGCTTCCCTGTCCCCTGTCTGGGCGCTCATCACCGCCACACTATTTTTTGCCTGTTGCCATGGAAGTGCTTCAGTCACATAAGTAATCAAAATAACTTTGTCGATTGACACCGCCCCCCAACTCCAAAGAGAAATAGTTAGTTACGCAAAGCTGTAATGTCATCTTCATTCTCTCAATTGAAAGTGAGGATTTAAGCAAGGAACTGTTACAGACGCTCAGAGAGAATGATACGATGTGGAGTTGTGTTTTGAATGTCTGTAACGTTCAAATTGACTCACTCACTTTTCTTGAGTGATTTTCTAAGCTTACACTGATACGTTATCTGTTTACACAGCACTACATGCACCGAGGCTGTTTTGGATGTAGCATGTGGCTTAACGATCAACAGGAGTTTGGTTGGGTCATGACTCATAGGCTCTTTCTCAAGTCATTTTTGCCCGATTCCTCCCATCCTTTACCCTCACCTCCTTCTCAAAAGGCATTGGATGAGAAGGTCTGAGGGGAGGGACCTTGGACTTTCTCCTCCAATACGATTGAAAGGAGGTGAGGAGATTGCAGAAAGATAAATTGAGAAAGAGCCAGAGTCTTTGACCACTATCAAGCATTGCTGCCTGCGACATACAAATATCAGTTGGACATTTACCCTGTACAAAAGTAACCACTAGCTGCCTGGGACTGTTCAGGTATAGGCACTGCAGTAGGAACAGCTCAACCTAGTTCACCAATGGGCTTTGGGGAACTTTTGTTACAGCCCTGCTCGAACACACCTGATTCAATTATTCTTATGATTAGACTATTCCTCGGCTGCTCATCAGAACCTTGATTAGCTGAATCAGCTGTGTTAGAGCAGAGCAGGAGTATGAATACAAATGTATTTGAGTAAAAACCTGCACACCAAGTAGCTCTTCAGAAGGACGGTTGACCACTCCAGAGGTTTAGAGGGAGTTGCAACTTAATTATAAGTGCACTCTCACCATGACCTCTTCTCCCAATGTGACCAGATGACAGAACGGGAAGTTCAGGAGTGTCGTCATGGGAACGGGCCACAGCTGGCGGCGACCTTTGGCGCAGATGGCAGCAGCGGGGAGGGCGCCCCTGGGTTCAACAAAGAGGCGGGGCCTAACTGCATCTGTCCGAGTGACAGGCGGGGGGGGGGGGGGGGGGGGGGGGGGGGTTGTGGGGCATGAGGTGAAAGTGGTGGAGGAGGATGTACTGGGCTCCACAGTGGAGGAGGAAGAGGGGGCGGCCCTGGCACTTAATACCCCACCCTTAGAGGAGGAGTCACACTTGGTTAACCTCCCACAGTTACCATAGACCACACCCTTGAGGCAGGTAATTCGACCTGAGACAGAAGATGCCTCTAAGCTAGCTCCCGTTTTAAAGACCCAAGACTGGGGCGGCAGAGAGGGGTGGGACCTGCACTGTCAATCGGGCCATGGCGATAGCTTGGCATAGTCAGGTACAAGGGTTGACCCTACATTCATTGCAATTCAGAAGATTCATTGAGAGTCAATTCAATCATTGAAAAGTGATGTTTATCTTGGTAGTTGCTTTACTACTCACTAGCGACTTTTCCTCAACGTAGACCACACCCCCGTTTGTGTTCCCAACCGTTATCTGCGTGAGTCTATGGAACGGATAGAGAGAACTCTCCCTCAGCCTCCCATTCACAGTCAGAGCATCTAAACAGTGCTGTTGCTCTGAAAAGAGCAGACAATCTTGAAATCAATCCAGTTGCAAGCCTAATGCCCTACAGAAAATAATAAAGATAACAAAGCCCCCCCAAACCATCTCCCATCATACGATAATCCCATTTGTTTGCGTCCTGCTTATTCCTAAGGGTTGCTAGTAAAATGAGAGCTGGTTGTTTTTACCGTTCCCCACATAGAGGAGCCCCAATGTGATGAATATATTAGATTTGTACGGAAATCTGCTAAATATATTGTTCCAGAGTTTGAAAACACAGAAGAATGCATTTGTTCTGTATTGATATATGTTTATGTATATAGATGATAGTTCCAGTCACAGATCAGCTTTGATGCCATTTACATATCATTTTCTCGAAGCGACAAATAGAAAATGACCTGTGACTGCATGTACCTTACACACCAACACGTGATATGCTGTATTTTTTGGGGGGAGAAAGTTGTTTGAATGAACCTGCATGACTATCTTTCAATGTCACGTGTCCAACTTGTTGCGTAGGAGCATAGACTTGTGAATAAAATGGGCATCAGTGCTGCACGAGGAATGTCAAAGTCCTTGTTTTCACAATTAACTGATTATCATAGTTGTCTATTCTTATACAAGCTTTGTAAACTGGCTGCATAACCACACACACACACACCTACTTGTCTTAAAACAAAAGTCCAGACCCTGCTACGGTATTCTGATTCAGTTCTCTCCACATTCAGGTGGCAGCTGGCCTCTCCATGCAAGCATACCATCAAAGCCAGAATCCATGAAGTGCTTATTCTGCAGAAGGCTGCTTGCTATTTTTAAATCTTTGACACAAAATAGAAGCATTGGCGTGTACACACACACACACACACACACACACACACACACACACACACACACACACACACACACACACACACACACACACACACACACACACACACACACACACACACACACACACACACACACAGAGTGTAGGCCCGCTGCCAGCCAGCTGATTTGGAATATTGGCGAGGTGTTTCGAGGAGTCTGATGACTTTATAAAGCAGATGGGATTTGTCGCTAATGAAATTGTGAAGCGACGTGGCGCCTTGGGCTTTAGCAAAACGCCCGAACAGCGTGCCAGTTCACCACGATAAGGGGGTGTATTAATGACATCCTCAGGTGTCTCGCCTATTTGGACTTTTTCTATGTTTGAAATGAACAAATGGACAGAAAAAAAGTTTAAACTAGCATTTTTGTTCAATTCAGGGCAGTGGCGTAGAGTTGATTGTTGTCTTGTTCTAGAAGTGAGATGGGAGCCTACAATGTGAGCCCTGCCCTTTGGTAGTCAACCAAACTGACTGCCGCTCAGAGAGACCTCCATCTGGGCACACACTTGTTGAATAAACGTTGTTTCCACGTAATTAAATGAAATTACATTGACCCAACGTGGAATAGATGTTGAATTGGTGTCTGTGCCCAGCCGGCTGGGCATTGTGAAGAAGTGAGCAATGTCAGCAGCTCTCATGGGGTTGCTTGAGTTGTGACATGGATTGGTGACATTTCACTTTCTTTACCCCCCCCCCCCCCCCCTTCTGACAGATACGTTAATGTAAATAAGCTAACCGGTATGCAGGCTTTTGCTCCAGCCCTGCTTTTACACACCTGATTTAGCTAATCAATGTTCTGCAGCTAAATCAGGTGTGTTAGAGCAAAAACCTGCTGGCCAATGACATGTTCCTCTTCCTCCACTCTCCCTGACAGAATTACCTAGGAGACTCCCTTTAGTTGTCAGGTGGTTGCCAGGTGGTGGTCTCAGAGCAGAGAGCTACCAGGCTAGTTTGATATTGCCCCCTGTGAATGGGCATGTTGTAAAATGAGGCCATGGTCACCACTGCCAAAACTAATCTCAGCCCCACATCTCTGACAGAGACATCCATGACCCAATCGCCAGCCAGCCAGCCAGCCAGTGTGGAGTGGTGCGGTGGTGCAGTGGTGTAGTGGTGTAGTGGTGCAGTGGTGTAGTGGTGCAGTGGTGTAGTGGTGCGGTGTAGTGGTGCGGTGTAGTGGTGCAGTGGTGTAGTGGTGCGGTGTAGTGGTGCAGTGGTGTAGTGGTGCGGTGTAGTGGTGCAGTGGTGTAGTGGTGTAGTGGTGCGGTGTAGTGGTGCGGTGTAGTGGTGCGGTGGTGTAGTGGTGCAGTGGTGTAGTGGTGCGGTGGTGTAGTGGTGCGGTGTAGTGGTGCAGTGGTGTAGTGGTGTAGTGGTGCGGTGTAGTGGTGCGGTGTAGTGGTGCGGTGGTGTAGTGGTGCAGTGGTGTAGTGGTGCGGTGGTGTAGTGGTGCGGTGTAGTGGTGCAGTGGTGTAGTGGTGTAGTGGTGCGGTGTAGTGGTGCGGTGTAGTGGTGCGGTGGTGTAGTGGTGCAGTGGTGTAGTGGTGCGGTGTAGTGGTGCGGTGTAGTGGTGCGGTGGTGTAGTGGTGCAGTGGTGTAGTGGTGCGGTGTAGTGGTGCAGTGGTGTAGTGGTGCGGTGTAGTGGTGCGGTGTAGTGGTGCAGTGGTGTAGTGGTGTAGTGGTGTAGTGGTGCGGTGTAGTGGTGCAGTGGTGTAGTGGTGTAGTAGTGTGGTGTAGTGGTGCAGTGGTGCGGTGGTGTAGTGGTGCGGTGTAGTGGTGTAGTGGTGTAGTGGTGCGGTGTAGTGGTTCAGTGGTGTAGTGGTGCGGTGCAGTGGTGTAGTGTAGTGGTGCGGCGCAGTGTAGTGGTGTAGTGTAGTGGTGTATTGGTGCAGTGGTGCGGCGCTGTGTAGTGTAGTGGTGCGGTGCAGTGTAGTGGTGTAGTGTAGTGGTGTAGTGGTGTAGTGGTGTAGTGGTGCAGTGGTGTAGTGGTATAGTGGTGCAGTGGTGTAGTGGTGTAGTGGTGTAGTGGTGTAGTGTAGAGGTGCGGTGTAGTGGTGCAGTGGTGTAGTGGTGCAGTGGTGTAGTGGTGTAGTGTAGAGGTGCGGTGCAGTGGTGTAGTGGTGCGGTGGTGCAGTGTAGTGGTGTAGTGGTGTAGTGGTTCAGTAGTGTAGTGGTTCAGTAGTGTAGTGGTTCAGTAGTGTAGTGGTGCAGTGGTGTAGTGGTGCGGTGCAGTGTAGTGGTGTAGTGGTGCAGTGGTGTAGTGGTGCGGTGTAGTGGTTCAGTGGTGTAGTGTAGTGGTTCAGTAGTGTAGTGGTTCAGTAGTGTAGTGGTGCAGTGGTGTAGTGGTTCAGTGGTGTAGTGGTTCAGTAGTGTAGTGGTTCAGTAGTGTAGTGGTGCAGTGGTGTAGTGGTTCAGTGGTGTAGTAGTTCAGTGGTGTAGTGGTTCAGTAGTGTAGTGGTTCAGTAGTGTAGTGGTGCAGTGGTGTAGTGGTGCGGTGCAGTGTAGTGGTGTAGTGGTGCGGTGTAGTGGTTCAGTGGTGTAGTGTAGTGGTTCAGTGGTGTAGTGGTTCAGTAGTGTAGTGGTGCAGTAGTGTAGTGGTGCAGTGGTGTAGTGGTGCGGTGCAGTGTAGTGGTGTAGTGGTGCAGTGGTGTAGTGGTGCGGTGCAGTGTAGTGGTGTAGTGGTTCAGTGGTGTAGTGGTTCAGTAGTGTAGTGGTTCAGTAGTGTAGTGGTGCGGTGCAGTGTAGTGGTGTAGTGGTGCAGTGGTGTAGTGGTGCGGTGTAGTGGTTCAGTGGTGTAGTGTAGTGGTTCAGTGGTGTAGTGGTTCAGTAGTGTAGTGGTTCAGTAGTGTAGTGGTGCAGTGGTGTAGTGGTTCAGTGGTGTAGTGGTTCAGTGGTGTAGTGGTTCAGTGGTGTAGTGGTTCAGTAGTGTAGTGGTGCAGTAGTGTAGTGGTGCAGTGGTGTAGTGGTTCAGTGGTGTAGTGGTTCAGTAGTGTAGTGGTTCAGTAGTGTAGTGGTGCAGTGGTGTAGTGGTGCGGTGCAGTGTAGTGGTGTAGTGGTGCGGTGTAGTGGTTCAGTGGTGTAGTGTAGTGGTTCAGTGGTGTAGTGGTTCAGTAGTGTAGTGGTGCAGTAGTGTAGTGGTGCAGTGGTGTAGTGGTGCGGTGCAGTGTAGTGGTGTAGTGGTGCAGTGGTGTAGTGGTGCGGTGCAGTGTAGTGGTTCAGTGGTGTAGTGGTTCAGTAGTGTAGTGGTTGAGTGGTGTAGTGGTGCGGTGCAGTGTAGTGGTGTAGTGGTGCAGTGGTGTAGTGGTGCGGTGTAGTGGTTCAGTGGTGTAGTGTAGTGGTTCAGTGGTGTAGTGGTGCAGCGGTGTAGTGGCGCGGTGCAATGCGGTGTAGTGGTGCAGTGCGGTGCGCTTTAGTGGTGCAGTGGTGTAGTGGTGCCTGGAGAAGTGGGTATACTCTAATGTTGCCAAGATTTTTCCAAGCGGCCTGCCCCGGCTAAGGAAAAGGCTCCCTGTGGGAAAAAGTCTATGAGAAACAGTGACACACTCTGAATGACCTAAAATTCTAAATCCCATATTAGTCTTTGACAGTCAGACCAACCCAAGCTGTACTGTGCAACTAGTCTAATAGTAGGCTTACTATTGAAACAGATAAATTAGGCTGTCAACTGAGTCAGAAATTCACAGGTTTCTAATTTTCCCAATATTTTTCAGGTTCTGCTTTTTTAATAGAAAAATAACATTGGATGTTCTAAGTCCATTACAACGCTTAAACCACATCAGGAGACAACTTTGAGGTCTGGGAAAAATCTCAGAAATGTAGTTACCCTTTAATTCAAGTGCACAGGCACCTAGTACTGTTGATTGGTTAGGGGTGTTTCTGTAGTACAGGCACCTAGTACTGTTGATTGGTTAGGGGTGTTTCTGTAGTACAGACACCTAGTACTGTTGATTGGTTAGGAGTGTTTCTGTAGTACAGACACCTAGTACTGTTGTTTGGTTAGGGGTGTTTCTGTAGTATAGACACCTAGTACTGTTGATTGGTTAGGGGTGTTTCTGTAGTACAGGCACCTAGTACTGTTGATTGGTTAGGGGTGTTTCTGTAGTACAGACACCTAGTACTGTTGATTGGTTAGGGGTGTTTCTGTTGTACAGACACCTAGTACTGTTGATTGGTTAGGGGTGTTTCTGTAGTACAGACACCTAGTACTGTTGATTGGTTAGGAGTGTTTCTGTAGTACAGACACCTAGTACTGTTGTTTGGTTAGGGGTGTTTCTGTAGTATAGACACCTAGTACTGTTGATTGGTTAGGGGTGTTTCTGTAGTACAGGCACCTAGTACTGTTGATTGGTTAGGGGTGTTTCTGTAGTACAGACACCTAGTACTGTTGTTTGGTTAGGGGTGTTTCAGTAGTACAGACACCTAGTACTGTTGATTGGTTAGCAGTGTTTCTGTAGTACAGACACCTAGTACCGTTGATTGGTTAGGGGTGTTTCTGTAGTACAGACACCTAGTACTGTTGATTGGTGAGGGGTGTTTCTGTAGTACAGACACCTAGTACTGTTGATTGGTTAGGGGTGTTTCTGTAGTACAGACACCTAGTACTGTTGATTGGTTAGGGGTGTTTCTATAGTACAGACACCCAGTGCTGTTGATTGGTTAGGGGTGTTTCTGTAGTACAGGCACCTAGTACTGTTGATTGGTTAAGGGTGTTTCTGGAGCACATGAGATGGAGTTTGCTTAACAGATGGCCACTGGATTGATTGATGCAAATAATCATGATATCATTCTGCCAGGTAGGCATAGTCTACTTTGTAGCTAGTTAACATTTAATTGAGAAGGTTTTTGGGAAAGCCTTTCCATCTACCAGAGTATGGTTAGGCCAGTCATTAGCATTGCTATATTTTTCCTGTTCCTTAAATGTTTGAAAGCTGGACGTTTTACTTCATATTATGACCATGTCTTACCTTGCTTCAAAGTAGCCCATAGCCAAAATCTCACCATAGAAACGCGGAGGCAGATGTTTTACAAAGACATCCTCATGTGCGTTCTCCTGTTCGATTGGTTTTCTTTCTTTCATGGTCCAGCAGCCAAAGACATTATACTAATTTAATTAGCAACCCATGATAGTTGTTGCATCTTTAGAGCTCCTTTCTTTCCACATTTCAAACAGATATTTCCATCTCTGTCCATAAAACCGCTTGCATGTGCGCTATGCATTTTAGAAATGTGTTTTACAGCTAATTGATACGGAGGATACCTCCATTACACTACTTTGATACTCATCCTGGGGATTAAGAAGTGAGTATAGACAATGCCCACTGAAAAACATGTGGGTATATGGCGTAAACCTGCGTATACCCTCCACTACCCCACTCTGTGTGTGTGTGTGTGTGTGTGTGTAAGAGAGTGTGAAAAGGAGTGTGTGTGGATGTGTGTTCATGTGTGGGTGTCAGTTTGTGAGTCTGCCTGGGTTCTTATGTAAGTATGAATTTTTTAAAATTGTTTAAAATACTATTTGTTAAAAATTGTGTGTGTGTGTGTACAGTTGTGCCTTATTATATGTACCTGTCAGTAAATTTGTTTTGAGATCAAGTGTGGGGATTTTGGCAGCACTGCAATCTAATCACATTCTCACATAGGGAGCGGCAGTGCGATGCTTTTCTCCAAACACTTCATCCTAGCCCCCCCTCATCTCCTACCCTGGACAGACACACACACACCGTCACACACACTACCCTGGAAAAACAGACACAGTGGCCCAGCCGGGTCACCACGGAGCCTGCCAGCTCTAATAGGTGTGATTGGAGGAGGCAGGAGGCAGCTGGATGTGGTGGGATTTGACACTACATCATCACCAGGGAACTAGGGGGAGAGCAGAGGGTGGGGGGGACACTTGGAGTCAGCGGTTTCCATGCCAACCACTCGGCGGGGTTAATTACTTTACCAGCCAGGTGTCCTGGCCACCGATGGCCAATGGCAGTGTGTCTGTGTCCCACGTCTCATTCAGTTCTCTCTTCTTTACGTTACCTGACTTCTATCAGCAATCCCTGGGCGAGGGAGCCAATCAGAGTGCACAGAGCGAGCCCACGGGGTCGTTGCCTGGTGTTGTGATTTGAAAGTGTAACTTTATGTTCAGTGGATGACAGGTCTGTCATTATCTCTGATGGGGGGAGTAAAAAAAACAGTGTGAAATGTCTTGTCGGATATCGTGTTTCCTGTTTGTTTGACACCCACGCATGGATGAGCCATTCAACTCGTTCCCACCCTTGTGCGAGCGTCTGCTTATTGAATGATGCTGTGATTATTGCATTGTGCCTATACGTTCAGATCCCCATATGTCAGTGCAATGTTTTTGATGATGCTATCCTTGATTAAAGAAGCAAATAAAGCTGCCGCCCGCTAGCATTAGCGTTAGTATCAATCACCCAAACCCAACAGCAAACATCAAACAACCTCTCCTCTCCACAAAGGCCCTAGATATATGGTAGAGTTACATCTCTTCACTGTTATTTACTACGTCCAATTACGTGCTGTGCTTCCCCACAAGGGCAAAGTCCCGGGGGAAACAACATGCGGAACCACTCGGGTTGTTGCTTTTTATGGCCTTATTTATATTCCATTTGATTTGTTTATGCACAGGGAATTGAGGTGGAGAATCCGTGGGCAGTCATGCAAATACTTTGTGTAAAATCACCCAAGTTGAGTAGTTACTCGCGTCGAGTCGAGTTCAGACACCTACATCCGCGTCACTATTCCACTTTGTTGATGGTTCTTTGTCCGTTGTGACCTACACTCTTAGAAAAAAGGATTCCAAAAAGGTTATTCGGCTGTCTCCATAGAAGGACCCTTTTTGGTTACAGGTAGAACTCTTTAGGCTCCCTCTGTGTAAAGGGTTCTACATGGAACTCAAAATGGTTCTTCAAAGGGTTCTCCTATGGAGACAGCTGAAGAACCATTTTAGGTTCAAGATACTCTTAGGAAAAAAAAGGTGCTATCTCACAGTTTCCGCTTTTCCTTTGAGGAAACAATCTACCGCTGCACCAAAATGGCTCCCGAGGCCCCCTTGTGAGGCCGGCGTCAGATAATGTTGTGGAGGGAGGGATGGAGAGTTGTGGTGGGCCGATAAGCAGAGAGGCCACGCCGGGGGTCAGCACACTGTCGAGGTGTACAGTGTGATCTCTATTAAGATAACAGGGTGGGCCGGAGAGATAAGAAGAGACAGGAGCCACTGATATATGCAGTAAGGGGATAGACATCACTGTCCTGGACCGGCTTGTACCTTGGGTAAAGTTGTCCTCTCCTGGATGGTAACAGACTTGGGTCAAATACGTATTTTATTTTCTTTCAAATACTTAAAGTGCTCTTGATTTAGCTCACCTGGCATGTTGATTATGCTCTCCCGGAGTATGCAGTTTTGGGACTATTCTATTGGTTCCATTGTGCCTGACAAGCTAAATCAAGCACACAATATGCATTCGACCCAGGTCTGGATAGTAATGAGGTCGTCTTCAGTTAAAAGCATTTACTCAAATGTTTGGAGTGTTTGCATGATAGTCAATTGACGTGTTGTTAGATGGAGCATCCTCCAACACTCCTACTCAATCTTGGGCGTAACTATTGAAATGGTGAATTGTGCTTGTTTGTGTGCCTCTCCTTGCTGGGAGAAGCCCCATCATGCAAATTGTCGTCAAGAGCGTTTCAAGTTGGAGTTGGCTGCTCCAGTGCATCACCTCAGGGCATCACTACCTGTAGGGCCCCCATTACTCCAGTGTGTGACAACCATCTTTAGAAACTGCCAGCTTTGTCATCTCGAACTCCCACACACTCCCTCTTGATCAATGCACCGCTGTCTCACTCAGGCAAAATGAGCCATCCAACAACCTGGTTAGTCACTCGCTTTGTTATCCCATAGGGGGAAAAAAGACTTGGATAACTAAAGCTTAAGCTAAATGTTACAGGGAAAATATTATTTTTCAACCGTGGGTAATGGTTGAGCTATTTCTGTTGATTGAAATGACACACCTGCATGAGCATTAAGCCTTTAAAAGCAGGTTAGGGGGCGACACATTGAGCGACCACATCATTCCAGACCACACAGTTGCCGAGAGAAACAGTGAATGTATATGAGTCAACCAGCTTTAGCTCACTTATAGCATCAACAACGTGTGTGTCTATAATTATAATGAGGGGAGTCGGGACACCAGCATATAAAACCCTGTTATATCTAGATCTGAAAGGATAAGGGGTGAAAAATGCTAATTTACAGTTTGGATATTTCTGTGCTTTCCCCATCTAAGATGGTCATCAGCACTGACCCTTAACATTCCACATGTGTCTAACTTTGTGATTAAACCATGGCTCTAAATATCGCTGCCACTTTATCAAATAATGGTGTATTTCGTGTATGGGCAAACGGTGACTTATTTTCCACAGTGATTGGCCTTATTAAATGTTTATAACTTATGATTGGCTAAAGAAGTGCTTTAACTAACCCTAGGTACAATACATCCATTTATTGTAAAGTGAGTAGCTCACAAGGCATGGAGTTTAAACTGTGATCTGTGAGTTGTTTCCCAAAGATGTCGGTCTCCTTCAGTGGTACTGTGATATTGTGATAATGTTCTTGTTATTTAATTGTATATTATACTGATATTTTGTTGTTTCTTAAGAGTGTATGAATGCATTCAGATACTAAACAAACATATCAGGACTATACATAAAAAAATACTATATGTTTACATTAAATAAATGTTTATTTCAATCATTTATTTGCAGCTTTTACATTTTCACAGATCTCAGTGTTTGTAGAATCTATTTCAAAATATCAAAAGACATCAATTTCCTTAAAAGCAGCAACTTTTGTCACGAAATCACATAAATTGTGTAAGGTAAGAATGATTCCCTACTACATCATTCAAACGTTCATGCCGTATCATGATCCAACACTTCTAATTGTCTGTAGTTGACTCTCTGTTAGGGATCGATTGCAGTTAATGGGCTTTTCCCATTCCGGCTCGACTGTCTTATCCCAAAGAGTAGGACTGCTCACTCCGATGACACAGCAGGCAAACACGAGACCAGCAGGAGACCAGTTGTCTCCTGAGACCAGCATTAGATTAAGGAATAGTTTGTAAATAGATTTCTGTAACTGGCTTGATGCTATCTTCTGTCATTTTTACAGACACAATGATAATAACAACAACAATAATAATCTATATTTAGAACCAGATACACATGCATTCAATACCTCGTCCACTTACGTTCTATTGATTCTACTCTAAGATGTCAATGTTCATTTTGGTGACTTGAACAGCTGAGGTACAAAATAAATTAAAATACACTCTAGATCTTGCAAATCTGTTGAAATAACTATTTTGAACAATACCAGTTTTATTGTCAATTGTTATACAGTTACTTGATGTTTAGAGTGCAGCCCTGCAATCCTGACATCTTGATATTATCGAGAGGATTTTCCATTCAGGTAGCAGGCTATTGTCCCTTTTCACAGTTAGATAAAAGGGCTATTCCTCTCCTGTGTCAGTGTGGTATTGGTCTTCTCTATGTCTGTCAGCAGCTCTGCTTGGCAGGCCTATTTCACACACAATTGGACTGTTATTTAATTGCCTGTGAAAGAAAGGGAGAAAACAGCCTGGTATTTTAAATTTGCCTTGGATATAGAGCATTAGCGAGGCTTTGTTGTAACGTTGACCTCTCCTTCCCCATCACCATCAATCCCTGGTTACAAGCAATGAGCCATTTGCCATTATGATGCTTGTTAGCAATGCCCAGGCTGTGTAATTACCTCTGTCAATGAAAATTATTGTTTCCAGTGTCAGCTGATTCATCACTACATAATCTTATAGGTTGAAACATTCAAGAAATCTCTTGGAAGAGATCTAAGCACTGAAAATGTCTCATGTGGATGGGGTTTTTCATATGTTCTTGAAAGATTGACATGGTTTGAAATAATCACTGACATCCACATTTTGGCATAACAAAAAAAGGACGGCCCTCTTCAAATACATATTTATCATATACATGTTATTTATAAACAAATGTGAGTTCTCACATGTTTGGCTTTGGGATGGATTCTACAACTCTGTTTATATTTTCTATGTTATCACCATAGGCCAATTTGGTATTACACGTGGACCCTCTTTTTTTTATTAGGGGGAGGCTGCATTTGGTCAGCCAGAAAGAACATCCCCAAGACAGGCAACCACCGACTCCACGGCAGCAGCTGTCCTTTACAGTTTCAGGTGGCACAAATATTGAATATATCTGTCTCGACAAAACTCACGTTAAATTGTTGTTTTTCTGTCATTTTCGCAGAGATAACAATGATTGAGGTAAGTGCTTCCGGTTGCCATATTTGTGGTGCTTAGCAGCACTGTGCAGACATTGCATGGCATAAATCATAATCAACCTACTTTTGTTCCTTATTTTGGATAGTTATGTACGTGTAAAACATTTTTTATAAACGATATTGGTTGGATTTGGGAGATGATGATTCATTAAACGATAGTTAGTTAAACGATAACGTCTAATGGTTATGTATATGGAATAATATGGAGAGAGGATCCTTTGTATTTGTGTTTGTCGGCACTACAGCGCAGGATATTTTTGGCTGCAACTAACGTTAGCATGCTAGCTAGCTAGATCATTACTGGTTCATTGAAACTATCTGAAGCTGGCTCTGTTCTGTAGATACTACGAGCTAGTTAGCTAACTAATTGGCCCGATAGCTAGCTAAGTCACAGCGTTGTCATTAACGTTCTGCAACTGAAAAGGAAAATAACCAATTCCCTAAGAGATGTCTCATTTGCATGTCACCCAATGATTCAGTCAGTGGACGTCAAAACTACATGGCCAACTTTGTTGGCAGAACAGACATTCTTGAAACCCTTCCATGGAATTGCGAGTGTCATGCCAACATTCCAGGCCCATAAGGACATGAGTTCTGAGGTGGTGTACCCAAGACAACACGATGGTCTGCTGATGTTCATAGGAAATATAACCAGTTAGCTGCAGTAACGGGATATGTGATGCTCCATTATCCGTTACAGTTGATGTTAGTGTAAAGCCTCAGAAGGAATATTTCCACTAACCTGTTCTTCGTGATACGTTCTTTGTTCTCGATTCGAAATAAGTGTATCTTATAATCGTCCAGTTGCAGGTGGTTCACCGAAAACCAGAGAATATTCAGAAAGTTATCAAATCCAAATATATTTTTTTTAGTCGAGTGAGGAGTTCCCTTGCCATCTTAGCCGCAAGACATCTTGCATTTTCCAACATCTTTGCAGGAACTAATCGTTTCTATTTGACGCGGCCGCAAACACTTGTAGAAGTAGATGACAGCAGGTCACACAGTGCGACCAAAACAATGATCTACACACGTGCAAGAGGCATTTCTCACTCGATACAAAACGTGGATTTAATATCATTCCGAATATTCTCTGGTTTTTGGAGAACCACCTGCAACTGGAGACGGACATTTTATAAAATACACTTTTCTTCCAAATCGAGAACGAAGAAGGTCAGCCAAGAACAAGTTAGTTGAAAAATCTCTTCTGAGGCTTTACACTAGCTAAACTGTATTGGAGCATCATATTTCCCTTTACAATTCAGTAGCTATAGGAAATAGTGCATTGCTCAAGAGACATGACATAGGCTACATTGGGGGCAATTCCATTTTAACAGCGTGACTCAGATTTGTCCCTTTTAAAATGTATTTCAAGCAAAAACCAATGATTGCCAAGTTAACAAACCATTTAACTCTGAACAAGGACTACTTTTAACAATTTACACTGAACGTGTTTTTACAAAAAACACATTTGCTTGAAGAACAGTGCAGATGCAAAGTTTGGTAACAAAATGGGAACAAACAGCTCAACCCATCATTCTGTTACCAAACTGCATTTGCACTGTTCTTCAATAAATGTGTTTTTGAACAAATTTGTATGGTTTGCAGTCATTTTTTATTTTTTTTGGCATACATTCTAAAGGAACACATCTGAGTGTCAGCATCACTCTGTTTTCAACATTGGTTTTGTCAAAGAAGGAAATGCAAGACTTGGGTTATTGGGGCCAGACATGCATTGTAGCATGATAAAAAGGAAATAAAGATGTCGCCCATTTGTGAAAGGAAAGTGTTAACCATTTGACTTATGATATTTTAGACTTAATTTCTTCATTAATGTGACCTTTGAATGCTACACTTGATTACGTTCTTCTGTAGCGTGAAAGGGAAATGCGCAGTAACCTTTTCATGTTATTTGAGGAAAAGGACACGTCATAGCCGAACCGCGGTGCACTTTTACCCTCTCGGATCGGAGTTCTATTTCTGTGTTGGCGTAATTCTATTTTGTTCCATACCCCTTACTCTAGCCCTTAGCCCTGCCAACATGTAAGACGTAGGAGACGGGAATGGGGCCTGGCTGATGTAAAAAAGCTTGTCTGACACACTACTAACATGTAACCTCCACCACAGGTGAGACCGTGACAGGGACCGAGACTAGCTGTCGAAGGACAGGGACTTCAAGCACTTTGGCATGGCCCTGAACCCAGCTGTCTGCGGCAGCAGTGCGGGCCTTCTCTCCATCAAGCAGACAGCCATACAGCAGCAGATCAACTCGTTCACCAACCTGGCCCACACGGCATGCTACTATGAGATCCTGAAGAAGAGTCTGCAGCTGCCCATGTGGGAGTACAAGGAGCAATTCAAACAAGTCCTGGCATGCCACTAGAGCTACATTTTCATCAGAGAAACGGGCTCTGGCAAGACCACATAGGTAAGCAGGGAAAGGGGTAGACTCGTGCATGGGGGTACACACACACACACACACACACACACACACACAGTCTTTTATTTAGTTACTTAGTTACTTACTAAGGCTCAATCCTAATACTCTTCAAATAAAATAGAGTTGTAGCCCTCCCCCTCCATTTTGCACGATCCTGCATCCGAAGTGGTGTTCCAATTCAACTCTGAACGTGGGGTAGTTCATTTTCAGCCCTCTAGTTGGCCCTAGACATGCAGACTTCCTATCGAGTGGTTATCAAAACTCCCATAAAGCTTGGCGACCCAAGTTGCTTAAGAAAGATTTCTGCCAAAAATACTAGGATGGAAGCAATTGTAAGTAATTAGAACTTCATAATGAATCATGCAAAAAAAAGTACAGTTAAGAGGAATATGTTAGTTAATGTAGCTAGAGAAAAAAACAATTCTGCATATTTTTGGGTCAAAATGTTAATTTACGAAAGTTGCTATATAAAAGCTGCAATATGTAACTTTTTGGGCGACCTGACCAAATTCACATAGAAATGTGAGTTATAGATCTGTCATTCTCAATGAAAGCAAGTCTTAAGAAGCAGTAGATCACTATTTCTATGCTTCCCGTTAAGTTTTGTTTTTGCATCTTTTACTTTCGGTTTTGTACACCAGCTTCAAACAGCTAAAAATACTATATCTTTGGTTATGGAAAATATATTTCACAGTGGTTTACATGGTACAATGATTCTCTACCAGTGGAGGCTGCTGAGGGGAGGATGGTTCATAATAATGGCTAGAACGGCGCGAATAGAATGCATCAAATACATGGAAAGCATGTATTTGATACCATTCCACTGATTCCGCTCCAGCTATTACTATGAGCCCGTAATCCCCAATTAAGGTGCCTGTGTCTCTACACTATAATTGCTTGTTTTGTCACATAAACTGAAATTAGGCAAACTATTAGAATTTTAGCAACCAGGAAATGGCGAAACGATTTCTACATAGTGCATCTTTAACAAGCCAGCTGATTAGCTAAAATTAGCCAACCAGCTATACATTTATCTTGGCATTTGACATTTGTATAAATTTCAATTTGTGTTGTTTAATGTTTTAGGGACTCCTGAGCAAACCAGGCTGTCATCTTGTGAAACCCAGTGCATGTGAAGAACCTAGCCAGCTAGCTAGCTAAATGTAATGTACAATTCTGTAATCTTGCCTTGCTATTAATAAAACAATATTTCAAATTCAATCCCTTGTCAGTGATCTTTAGTGTAGTAACGTACCGATAAATAAATACACCTGTATTTGGTGCCTAGAAGGCCAGCATCCCCAAGTCGCCCTCTTCACTGTTGATGTTGAGACTGGTGTTTTGCGGGTACTATTTAATGAAGCTGCCAGTTAAGGTCTTGTGAGGTGTATGTTTCTCAAACTAGACACTCTAATGTACTTGTCCTCTTGCACAGTTGCGCACCGGGGCCTTCCACTCCACTTTCTATTCTGGGTAGAGACAGTTTGCGCTGTTCTGTGAACGGAGTAGTACACAGCGTTGTACGAGATCTTCAGTTTCTTGGCAATTTCTCGCATGGAATAGCCTTAATTTCTCAGAACAAGAATAGACTGACGAGTTTCAGAAGAAAGTTCTTTGTTTCTGGCCATTTTGAGCCTGTAATCGAACACACAAATGCTGATGCTCCAAATACTCAATTAGTCTAAAGGCCAGTTTTATTGCTTCTTTAGTCAGGACAACAGTTTTCAGCTGTGCTAACATAATTGCAAAAGGGTTTTCTAATGATCAATTAGTCTTTTAAAATGATAAACTTGGATTAGCTAACACAACGTGCCATTGGAACACAGGAGTGATGGTTGCTGATAATGGGCCTCTGAACGCCTATTTAGATATTCCATAAAAAATCTGCCATTTCCAGCTACGAGAGTCATTTACAACATTAACAATGTCTACACTGTATTTCTGATCAATTTGATGTTATTTTAATGGACCAAAAAAATGTGATTTTCTTTCAAAAACAAGGACATTTCTAAGTGACACCAAACTTTTGAATGGTAGTGTTTATAGGTGTTTGTTTTGGTCTTCGTCCCCATCGTTTTCATGATGTACTTTATTTTGGGTGGAGAAATAAAAAACATATTACTGCGCCTGTCTCCTATCATTATACAGTGTGACACTGACAAAGGCCCTTCTCCCCCGATTGCTCA
Source organism: Oncorhynchus clarkii lewisi (assembly GCF_045791955.1). Classification (NCBI taxonomy): domain Eukaryota; kingdom Metazoa; phylum Chordata; class Actinopteri; order Salmoniformes; family Salmonidae; genus Oncorhynchus; species Oncorhynchus clarkii. Next base: position 39,009,610 of record NC_092167.1, on the reverse strand, counting down.
GTTTGGCCGGGTGGCCAGCTCTAGGAAGAGTCTTGGTGGTTCCAAACTTTTTCCATTAGAGAATGATGGAGGCTACTGTGTTCTTCGGGACCTCAATGCTGCAGATATGTTTTGGTACCCTTCCCCAGATCTGTGCCTCGACACAATCCTGTCTTGGAGCTCTACGGACAATTCCTTCAACCTAATGGCTTGGTTTTTGCTCTGACATGCACTTTCAACTGTGGGACCTTTATATAGACAGGTGTGTGCCTTTTCAAATCGTGTCCACAGCTAAGAAAAGCCAACTGATAACTCAATAATGAGATGCCTGGGTGTCCTCACACTCTCCCACTCTTTATTTACTGCAGACTCATCCTGCCGCTGAAACCCATCTCCTTTCCCCCCCATCTTGATTTGTTGACATGTTAAATGCAGAGTGTGTGTTTTCCCTAACCGTGGCAAAGAGGTTGGTTGCTACTAACGGGAACTCATCCGAGCCCAAGGCTATCCAGCGGAAGGAACAGTTTCTAACTTTAGGTCTCCTCGTGTTTTGAACAGCAAGTAGGGGGATCCCCACCGGGCGTGCACATCAGTAGAGAGCTGTCAGACTCTGTCTAATACAAGCTATCATCGCAGCATCTCTGGAGCTCGCTGTCTATTTTATAGGAGAGGGGGGGCAATCGGGGATGCTGCCATGGGGTTTACAGACAGTAAATGGTAGTTTATTAATGCTTTGCTCTTCAAAACATCTGTGCTATCAAAACGTCTGTGTTTCTTACTCAAAGCTATCGTCAGTATCATTTTGTAAAGTGCTTTTGAATGGTATTGGTTTGGCTCCTGATTTGTGGAAGGTGGGGAAGGTAAAGAGTACAAATGAGGGTGCTTGAATGACCTCTTCCTCTCTCCATCTCCTTTTGTCCCTCTCCCCCCTCCTCAGAAGGTGAAGTTCTTGGGCGGCCCTAAGAAGGCAGTGACCTGTACCCAGCCCATTAGGGAGGAAGCCATGAGCGTGGCCCAGGGGGTGGCAGACGAGATGCACATCATGCTGGGCAAGGAGGTGGGTTACTCAATTAGATTTAAGGACTGCAGCTCGGCCAAGACCTTCCTCAAGTAAGGGCTAGTCTACTGAAGCCCAAAACTGGGGTTGTTCAGTGGGGGCACATCGTAGCAATAACAATTTTCAACGGAAAACCAAAATGAGCATTCTTATTGGAGAAGTTCAGAAAGCACCTCCCTGTCTTGTCTCTCTGTTAGCCAAAAAATTTAATTCTAAATATCCTTAACAAGATAGACCTGGTTAACATAGCAGGACACAGTATTTCAGTTGTTTGATTAAAATGTCCACTTTAAAGACCTCTCCGTTGTGTTTTCTCCCTCGGTGCACGCACATAACAGACGGTATGTTGCTGCGGGAGGCCGTGAACGACCCCCTGCTGGCGCGCTACGGCGTCATCCTGGACGAGGCCCACGAGAGAACATGGGCCACAGACATCCTCATGAACACGGGCCACAGACATCCTCATGAACACGGGCCACACACATCCTCATGAACACGGGCCACACACACCCTCATGAACACGGGCCACACACACCCTCATGAACACGGGCCACACACACCCTCATGAACACGGGCCACACACACCCTCATGAACACGGGCCACACACACCCTCATGAACACGGGCCACACACACCCTCATGAACACGGGCCACACACACCCTCATGAACACGGGCCACACACACCCTCATGAACACGGGCCACACACACCCTCATGAACACGGGCCACACACACCCTCATGAACACGGGCCACACACACCCTCATGAACACGGGCCACACACACCCTCATGAACACGGGCCACACACACCCTCATGAACACGGGCCACACACACCCTCATGAACACGGGCCACACACACCCTCATGAACACGGGCCACACACACCCTCATGAACACGGGCCACAGACACCCTCATGAACACGGGCCACAGACACCCTCATGAACACGGGCCACAGACACCCTCATGAACACGGGCCACAGACACCCTCATGAACACGGGCCACAGACACCCTCATGAACACGGGCCACAGACACCCTCATGAACACGGGCCACAGACACCCTCATGAACACGGGCCACAGACACCCTCATGAACACGGGCCACAGACACCCTCATGAACACGGGCCACAGACACCCTCATGAACACGGGCCACAGACACCCTCATGAACACGGGCCACAGACACCCTCATGAACACGGGCCACAGACACCCTCATGAACACGGGCCACAGACACCCTCATGAACACGGGCCACAGACACCCTCATGAACACGGGCCACAGACACCCTCATGAACACGGGCCACAGACACCCTCATGAACACGGGCCACAGACACCCTCATGAACACGGGCCACAGACACCCTCATGAACACGGGCCACACACACACTCATGAACACGGGCCCCACACACCCTCATGAACACGGGCCACACACACCCTCATGAACACGGGCCACACACACCCTCATGAACACGGGCCACACACACCCTCGTGAACACGGGCCACACACACCCTCGTGAACACGGGCCACACACACCCTCGTGAACACGGGCCACACACACCCTCGTGAACACGGGCCACAGACACCGTCGTGAACACGGGCCACAGACACCGTCGTGAACACGGGCCACAGACACCCTCGTGAACACGGGCCACAGACACCCTCGTGAACACGGGCCACAGACACCCTCGTGAACACGGGCCACAGACACCCTCGTGAACACGGGCCACAGACACCCTCGTGAACACGGGCCACAGACACCCTCGTGAACACGGGCCACAGACACCCTCGTGAACACGGGCCACAGACACCCTCGTGAACACGGGCCACACACATCCTCGTGAACACGGGCCACACACATACTCGTGAACACGGGCCCCACACATCCTCGTGAACACGGGCCCCACACATCCTCGTGAACACGGGCCCCACACATCCTCGTGAACACGGGCCCCACACACCCTCGTGAACACGGGCCACACACACCCTCGTGAACACGGGCCACACACACCCTCGTGAACACGGGCCACACACACCGTCGTGAACACGGGCCACACACACCGTCGTGAACACGGGCCACACACACCGTCGTGAACACGGGCCACAGACACCCTCGTGAACACGGGCCACAGACACCCTCGTGAACACGGTCCACAGACACCCTCGTAAACACGGGCCACAGACACCCTCGTGAACACGGGCCACAGACACCCTCGTGAACACGGGCCACAGACACCCTCGTGAACACGGGCCACAGACACCCTCGTGAACACGGGCCACAGACACCCTCATGAACACGGGCCACAGACACCCTCATGAACACGGGCCACAGACATCCTCATGGGCGTCCTCAAAGAGGTGGGTCCGGCAGAAGTCCGACCTCAAGGTACATGTCAAACCTCCATACCCCCGGGTGCAATGTACTGAGCGGTGTGGGTACAAATGTCCTGAATAGAGCAGACCTGATTTCTAATTGTCAGAGGAACATGTCAGTTCTATGTGGTATTTCTATCTGAACGTTTCGTTAACTTTGTGCCCCACTGAAAGCGATCTGGGCTCTCACGCGCGTGCTTGCTGAATGGAACCCTGGCCTTGCCAACAGTTCCCACTCACCAGTCTACATTCCACATCCTCTCATAGAGTCATACGGTGTTCTTTACTGCGTCTGTCTGTACTGTCTGATCCTACTGGCTTCTCTCCTGCCTTTGCTACATGTTACCATACCAGCGCTTTCCAATGTCCACTTTCCTAGACTCAATTACTATCTTCCACTAGGTACTCCTGCTCTATCCTATACGAGAGTCTGCTTCTCTGCGTGCACATTCCTACTTGCGTGCGTACACACACACTCCCACTCCCCTCTAAAAAAAAATCTTTGGTGGCAGACAGTGTTTGTTTCCCTCCCCATTTTTTCACCTTTTGCTGACAGTCTCTCCACGGGCTGACAGCGGAGTGTCTATTGAGGAAAAGACAAACGGCAGCCATTCAGCTCAGAAATGCACAGCGAGTCCCCTCTGCAGCAGCACCGAGATTGCTCCCCGGGTCAGCCCATTCTGAGGTAATCAGCCAAGGATGGGAGGGGGTTGGGAGTGGGAGGAGACCAGAGGCATGCAGTTTTTTTATAGGCCGAATGTGCCGGACACAATTCTCATAAAGCAGATGGGTAATGACTAGTTGTTGTCAGGAATGGCATCGAAGGTTATACATGAGATAAGGGACTGTTAAATAAGGTCTAGGTTACTGGCAACCATCCTCCTGGCCCGACCCCGCTCACGTCCCCCTGCCCCCCCCTCCCAAATTTGAAGTTTAATTTGCCTTGATTAAGAGCAATTATGTCTCGCAGTGCATAAAGCGAAATGGTGGCGAGACGCTGGGCCGAACTATTTGAGCGAAAATGGAAGAGCAGAGAGGCGTGCCGCCTCCCATCAGAATCCTAATGTGCTTCTGATCTAATTGGCCCTGGGGAGAACATGGTGTGCCCAGACTTATTCGGACGTTGAGCGCCATGATCCTCATGTGTCAGGGGTTCTGTCCTCCTGTGATATATCCACCATCTTGGCTCCTCTCACTTGGCCTGTGTCCAATCTACACCCTCTTTCTGGCTCATGCTGTCTATGATCTGTTCCATGGGTATGACAAAACATGTATTTTTACTGCTCTAATTACGTTGCTAACCAGTTTATAATAGCAATAAGGCCCGAGGAGGTGTGGTATGTGACCAATATACCACAAACTCCCAAGGTGCCTTATTGCTGTTATAAACTGGTTACCAACGTCATTAGAGCAGTACAAACACATGATATATTTATGATATACCATGGCTGTCAGCCAATCAGCATTCAGGGCTCGAACCACCCAGTTTATAATGATCTATTTCATCAGTCACCTGCATCGGCTGTCACTCTGAACAACCCTGTGGTGAGAGTACACCAGACCATACCATTCTCCAACTTCTAAATACCTCTTATCTACTTGTACTTCTACCTGCACTATACTAACGTCACTCTCCCATGCCTGTCTGTCAGCTCTTCCCTCCTGCTCTGAGCTTCTGTTTCTGATTGGCCCTTAGGCACCGATCTAAGATTAAGCTAATCCTTACCTGAACCACTAGGAGCGAACTACAATCTAGAACTCAGATCAGTGTTTAGGGGCGACTTTATCCTATAACCCCATCGGCAGCCATTTTCTCTTCCCAGTCCACGTCTCACTGTCTTCTCTCTTTGTTCCCTCGTCTCGTCTGGTCAGGTCATCGTCATGAGCTGGACGCCGGCAAGTTCAAGGTGTACTTAGACAGCTGTCTGCTGCTGACCAGCCTGAGAGGGACTACCTGGAGGCAGCCATCAGCACGGTCATCCAGATCTCTTCCTCAACAAACGAGGTAGGCCGATTTCACAATTAGTGATGAAAAGTAATAGTGTGTTTCTACTGCTACCTAACGATGTTCCGTACACATTTTGTGTAACTGGAGCATTTAAACGAGGCTGCAATGAAAACGAATGGGAATGTAGCGACTGTGTTGGCATCAAAATCCGGGGTGTTAGCAACGTTGACATGGTACAGCTGCACCATCGAGAGTGTCCTGGCGGGTTGCATCACTGCCTGGTATGGCAACTGCTCAGCCTCCGACCGCAAGGCACTACAGAGGGTAGTGCGTATGGCCCAGTACATCACTGGGGTCAAACTTCCTGCCATCCAGGACCTCTATACCAGGCGGTGTTAGAGGAAGGCCCTAAAAATTGTCAAAGACTCCAGTCACCCCAGTCACAGACTGTTCTCTCTGCTACCGCAGGGCAAGCGGTACCGGAGCGCCAAGTCTAGGTCCAAGAGGCTTCTAAACAGTTTCTACACTCAAGCCATAAAAGTCCTGAGCATCTAATCAAAAGGCTACCCAGACTCTTTGCATTGCCCCCCCCCCCCCCACCTACGCTGCTGCTACTCCCTGTTTATTATCTATGCATAGTCACTTTAATAACTCTACCTACATGTACATATTACCACAAATACCTCAACACTGGTGCCCACATACATTGAATCTGTACCGGTACCCCCTGTATATACCCCCCACATTGACTCTGTACCGGTACCCCCTGTATATAGCCTCCACATTGACTCTGTACCGGTACCCCCTGTATATAGCCTCCACATTGACTCTGTACCGGTACCCCCTGTATATAGCCTCCACATTAACTCTGTACCGGTACCCCCTGTATATAGCCTCCACATTGACTCTGTACCGGTACCCCCTGTATATAGCCTCCACATTGACTCTGTACCGGTACCCCTTGTATATAGCCTCCACATTGACTCTGTACCGGTACCCCCTGTATATAGCCTCCACATTGACTCTGTACCGGTACCCCCTGTATATAGCCTCCACATTGACTCTGTACCGGTACCCCCTGTATATAGCCTCCACATTAACTCTGTACCGGTACCCCCTGTATATAGCCTTCACATTGACTCTGTACCGGTACCCCTTGTATATAGCCTCCACATTGACTCTGTACCGGTACCCCCTGTATATAGCCTCCACATTGACTCTGTACCGGTACCCCCTGTATATAGCCTCCACATTGACTCTGTACCGGTACCCCCTGTATATAGCCTCCACATTGACTCTGTACTAGTACCCCCTGTATATAGCCTCCACATTGACTCTGTACCGGTACCCCTTGTATATAGCCTCCACATTGACTCTGTACCGGTACCCCCTGTATATAGTCTCCACATTGACTCTGTACCGGTACCCCCTGTATATAGCCTCCACATTGACTCTGTACCGGTACCCCCTGTATATAGCCTCCACATTGACTCTGTACCGGTACCCCCTGTATATAGCCTCCACATTGACTCTGTACCGGTACCCCCTGTATATAGCCTCCACATTGACTCTGTACCGGTACCCCTTGTATATAGCCTCCACATTTACTCTGTACCGTAACACCCTGTATATAGCCTCCACATTGACTCTGTACCGGTACCCCCTGTATATAGCCTCCACATTGACTCTGTACCGGTACCCCCTGTATATAGTCTCCACATTGACTCTGTACCGGTACCCCCTGTATATAGCATCCACATTGACTCTGTACCGGTACCCCTTGTATATAGCCTCCACATTGACTCTGTACCGGTACCCCCTGTATATAGCCCCGCTTTTGTTATTTACTGCTGCTGTTTAATTATTTGTTATTCTCTTATCTATTACTTTTATTAGGCATTTTCTTAAAACTGCATTGTTGGTTAAGGGCTTGTAAGTAAGCATTTCACTGTAAGCATTTAAGTAAGTAAGCATTTCACCTGTTGTATTCGGCACGTGACAAATAACATTTGATTTACTGGATCAATAGTATTTGAGAAAATATGAAAAAACACACCCCTCCGACACTGTACGTTACATCGTGGCGTGTCACGACGTACCATACGGCAAGCATTATGCAACTCATTGTGGCCGTACAGCGTCTTCCCATCAGGGGTAGTGCTTCTCTCGCAGATAAAAAAACATACTTAACCAAATACACTTGTAAGAAACCTTAATTATTCATGATTTTCATTTAAATGAGCATTAGTATTAATATTATTATGGCTAATATTAAACACATTTTTCATGAGTTAGGTGCTAATAATAATGTGGTCATCAATAACAAACACTGAATCAATCAATAATGAATTGCATAAGACTTTGATGTGCAGAATCTTAAAAAGAAAACCACTGCGCCAACCTCTGATCTGCATTTAAACAAGCAAACCTGTCACCTGCTGACAGAGCTTTTGTTTTGCCGTGCCAACCGATTCACGAGAGCTCTGTGAATAATACATCGGTGTGTTACAATAACGTATGCCAATAACGTATAACACACATAAGAAATGTAGGATATCTATTCAACTTGTTTGCAAAATACATGCTCTAACGCAAACTGAGACGCAACATTCCTGCGTGCCTCTCTTACTGCTCTTGATTGTGCCCAAGTGAAGAAAATGAACAGGACTCCCTAAAAGACAGCTTGTAACCAAACTGCAATAGTTAGGAACTATGTGGAATGTTTTTGGACCATATGGTTTCCCTGTAAACAAGCGCTGAAAGGAGGCACGACCACCTCCCTCAGGCTCCTCCCTCAGGCTCCTCCCTCAGGCTCCTCCCTGCATTCACCTCCTCGTTAGCAGCCTGCAGCTGTTCACAGGTGTGGAGGCGTCGTTTCTTGGGCTCTCGTTGGGTCTTTCCCTTCCCAGACATTTTCCTGTCATAATTCAATCATTATATTACATTTTTAAAAAGTATGCAACATTTTAAGATAGTTCCCAGGAAATGCAATCACCAATGTGGATATGATTTCTGTGTAATTCAACATGACATTATTGTATATTTCATGGGAAGAGCAGGTGTTCATGTACACACACTGTATATGATGGAGTGAGAGGACAAGAGGTGAGTTGTTGTTACAACTGTGAGATTACTTTTTTTTTTATATTAACATTGTTGCTTTATATAGTAATGTTAAGTATTCATCTTGTGCTGTTGGAAGCTATAATATTAACCCTAATCAATCTCATGCTTTGTTCATTAACATTGTCCTTCATCTCTCACTTTGAACAGAATCACATCCTTCGACTCTGAAAAGAAAGTTCCCTACTTTGTGGAACTCATATATTGAACAATATTTATTTATTAAGACATTATCAATGGTGAGTGTAAAGTGAATTACTTGTGAGTTAACCAATAGTTAATTTTTCGCGTCGTCACTGCGAGTCATCATGACTCTCAAAAGCCGTGACAGCCGCAGTTAACTTTAGCATCTCCCTAAAACCCATATTCATATTTGACACCCACCTTCAAATAGGTATGTAATGAGACATAATATAAACTCTTTATAGTGTTTTATTGACATTTTAGAGGTGATAAAAGCTGTTTCCCCACATGACATATCTGCCCCTTTCACTATTGCTCAGTAGCCTTCACTTGTGCTTTACAATGGTATTAATATTACAGTTGACCTGGAAGTATTACATTTTTTTGGTGCTAAAATTAGGTCAAGTGTACGGAACGTTGATATACGGAATACCGTTGGGTAGCAGTACTATACAAATGCACACAGACACCGTCTCTCACACACACACTCACCCATCTTGTCCCATTGTGTTGTACTCACACATTGCACTCATTGTCACTATTCCAGATTTCCAAAGAGACACACACACACACACACACACACACACCCACGACCAAGACGATCAATGCTTAGATGAATAGATATTTCATGCATGTGGGCTTGCCTTTTTGGAACCTACCAGGTTGGAGGGGAAAAAAGACAGTGACCCAAATTCTGACCTCATGAATCCCTGAAATGAAGTCATTTATTATTTGTTTCGATCCTGCAAATATTGTCCACTGATGTGTAATGGAGGGCGAGGTTCATGCTCAAAATGATTAATTTAACCCATCAGAGTCTAAACCCTGTCTAAGCGAGGGGAGGGGTTCTACTAAGCTATCTGGAATTGTTTTAAGAAAGCTAAATTATCCTTGGTATGACCTATTTGAATAAAAAAAATTATAAAATAAATATTTGATAAACTATTTTGGGCCTGCAATTAACCCATACAAACGCATTAAATAACAGATTCACTACATGGAACAGATAGTCCCCAAAATATATCAAAAAACAAAGTTTGTTCTGAAGTGTCCATCCTATATCTATATAAGAAAGATCAGGATTTTTGTATTTTAAAACATGTATTTAACCCCATATTTTTTGGCATTAAACATATATACTTCTATAAATACCTTCAGACGATTCGTGTGAGACCTGTGGGCGTCCTTGAGCAAAACATCCGACATGTACAGTACCAGTCAAAAGTTTGGACACACCTACTCATTCAAGGGTTTTCTACATTGTAAAATAATAATGAAGACATCAAAACTATGAAATAACACATAAAAGTGTTAAACAAATCCAAATATATTTTATATATTTGAGATTCTTCAAAGTAGCCACCCTTTGCCTTGATGACAGCTTTGCACACTCTTGGCATTCTCTCAACCAGCTTCATGAGGAAGCCACCTGGAATTCACTTCAATTAACAAGGTGTACCTTGTTAATTGAAAGAATCTCAAATATAAAATCTATTTTGATTTGTTTAACACATTGGTTGGTTACTAAATGATTCCATATGTTATTTCATAGTTTTTATGTCTTCACTATTATTCTACAATGTAGAAAATAGTACAAATAAATGAGGAATGAGTAGGTGTGTCCAAACTTTTTACGGGTACTGTAAATGTTCGTGAGTCTCACTTTTGCACAGAGGGGTATTAGTGTGTAGCCCAAACGGTTTGGACACTACAGACAGAATTTGGCAGATCAACTTTACTTGTGGAGGTCGTAGAGCACAACGGAGAACACCTTTGTGTTCGTCTCATCTTTCCACAAACAATAGTTTGTAGGCCAAACCGTTCAGACACGACAGGTGATAAGACCGGTATTTGGGATGTCTACTGATCTGACAAGCTCCGCTCTAGCTGGCACCTTTCACTGCAGACGCGGAAGTGCGACATCGACAGATGCGGTGTATTGAGACGTATACAATGCAAAAGATCTCGCTCGCTTAATCTGAATGATATAGATTTTTGTATTATGCTAATTAGAATACGCGGAGGCACGGACATCAACCTTAGGTTAATCACAGCTGGGCGGCACACTTCTGCCTGCCTTCCCCCAGAAACGTCTGTCGGCCTCAGATCATGAGTGGGAGAGGCAGCCGGTCTCCTGACTCAGCACTGCTGCAGCGCCACACTACTATTCTCACCATTCTCTCCCTATGTAATGTAACAGTTTGTGTAGTTTACGGTTGTGCCATGGGAACTATGAACGCAACCCCAGACTGAGTTTAAGACCGAGCTTGACTGTTAATGTGCCTGGAGCTTTTCATTTTGAATGTATGGATTTTGGTCCAGATTGTTTTATTTCATAGGGTCATTGCGCTTCTCCCTCGCGTTAGAGCCGAGTCGCCATGCAGAATAGCCATCTTCAAAATCAGATCCGTCAAACACCCACCCAATTAGCCTATTCTAACGGTGGTCATTCAGCGGCCGGTTGGGACAGCGCTACTGAGCACTTACATCTGTTTTCATTCGCTGATGCCCGGCTGGTTCGGGAAGGGATGAAGTCCCAGAGGAGCATTGTATTTGAAGTGGTCTCCTTCCAGTCACTGACGGCCAGGGAACAACGTTCACCTCTTTTATGTGCTGAGGAGATGAGAAGCTTGTGTTAAACATTGTTTGGAGGTGGACGTCTTTTGATGAGCATGCCCCTCCCTTCTCACCTCCCAGTTCGATAATTCTGAATGTCAAGCTGCCGAGGCAAAACAGTACAGTCAGAGAACACTTCCTGGGCGACTTCATTAACACTCCTAATTGGTTTAAAGAAGTTAATGTGAGGTTGGTCTGGAGGAGATGAGCGTACAAAGGAGCGTATCTTAACCTCTCTAGTGTCCCCGCAACTTTGAATGTCGACTAATGATCGGGGACGCAGATCTGCTGCGAAGCGCGGCCCATTTTTATATGGCTTTGAGATGAAGCCGTTTTTAATTCATGACAAATGAAAAGCAAGGGGGTGGGATTCTTTCCCTCCCTCCCTCAAGTATTTGGGGGATATTTTCCTGCCACAAACCATTAAAAACAAACAGACACAAACTCCCCATAAAAGAGAGGCAAGGCTTATCACCGCTGCCTCGCCCTGATAAGCCTTACCATTTAAGCTGCCCTTCAGCGGTTCACTTCAAAACGTAAAGATACGCCCAGGCCTCAGCTAATTAAGTGGACCGAGGCGAGTGCCTCATTGCATCTGGTTAGGTGCCTGGCACCCAACCGCATCACTCCTGGGGTCGCGGGGACCGGCTGGTGGACAGGTTCCCCCCATTGGCCGCCTGCCCCTCTGTGCACGTGCTCCATTTCCCTTCAGACGCAGGCGCACCAGCTCACCTTGGCAACAACGTCCATTTTTCATGACAGCTGCTGTATCCAGAGGGTTGATGGTCTATTAATAGCCAGGCTAATTTTATCAATCAATTCATATTTACTATTTTCCACTCGTTGATTATGAGGTACATAGCCATCGGTGGAATGGATTTGACATGTGCACTGAGTGAACACAGCAGGAAAAATATTGGTCTGGGAACACATTACTGTCTGCAAACACACACAGAGGTTGCCATTGTTTTTGTGTTGTATTCAACTAAGGCAAAGCCTTGCCAATTCTTACCCTGAGTAAAGTAAATACCACGTCAAGAGGAAACGCTCCGGGACAAATGAGGGCAGTCGTTCTGCTGGGGAGCTGTAGGTTGCAGTCGGTGTCACATTGTGCCCTTGACATGACCGTATCAAAAATGGTTCCCTTCATTTCAGAATAGGCCAAGCCAAAACCCCTTTCTGTCCCAACCCCCTTCGCACTCCAATAAAACATGATTTTAAGCTGTAAGTCACGTGTCTGGGTTTTTGCTCCTTCCTTGATTGATTGAATTAAGGTCACTCATTAGTAAAGTGTTCTCCTCTTGGTCTTAAATTGAAAGGAAAAACCAAAAACTCACAGACACTCAGCCCTCCATGGAATGAGTTTGAGTGTACATGTATGTGTCACGTGACACTCCCAGCCAATCTATCGAAGGAGCTGCATTGCTCACTTGGGCCTGAAGGTGGTGCAACAACATAGGCTGTGGCCTTTTACACGTTGGCTTAGGCTACTTGTTTAAGTAGGACATAAACATGGACTTAATCAGGCAGCGGTTATCGCTTCAGTACATTTTCTGGTCTTGTCATAGCTAACATTGTCCAATGTCTGGAGATGGAAAAAAGTCAAGCGTGGTCATTTAGTGTAGGGATTCCAGGAATTCGAGACTATTATCAGGCTAGAATGTAGACTAGTCACTTAGGGGTCCCGTGGACATGGTTGATAGCAATGTAATTGTCTTAAATATACATGGGCCGTTTACCGAGTTGATATGTAGCATTTGCAAATGTCACATTATGGTAGTCCGTTATGTTCAGGCTGGCTAGTTCAGTCGGAGACCTAGCCTTGTCTACTGTCATGTTTTCATATTTCCCTGGCTGCTCAGGTCCTCCTCTCCTCTGTCTGAGAGCCCACTGGCTCTATAATGTTCAGCTCCACTAAACTGATCTGCCATGATTTGCCTCTGGTTTATGCATCAGTGCAGCATCCTCATTTCACATTTCTCCTACAATATTGCAGTATGGAATAATGAAGTGTGTGTGTGTGTGTGTGTGTGTGTGTGTGTGTGTGTGTGTGTGTGTGTGTGTGTGTGTGTGTGTGTGTGTGTGTGTGTGTGTGTGTTTTCCTGATTGCTGCATTTGACAACGGAGCCATGGGGAGCTCACCCAAGCACGCGGCAGTCCAGGTTTAATTTCCTCAGTCAGATGGAGTGATAGGCAGAACAAATGTACTGTGGCGGGAACCACCATCTCCCTGGCCCTTTCTCCTTTCTACCCCTCCCCTCCTCTACTCTACTCTTCAGACGTTCTTCTCCCCATTCTCTCCTGGTGTTATTCAGACCAAGCCCCAGGTGACTGACTGTGCGCCCAATCGCTGCTGCTCGGCAGCCTTCCATCACCTGCCTGCCCCTTTTGAATGGTTCCGCTTCATCTTTCAGGAAATCGACGACCTGGGACCCGATGTGGGGGACATCAAAATCATCCCGCTGTACTCGACGCTGCTGCCCCAGCATCAGCAGAGGTTCTTTGAGCTGCCCCCACCCACACAAGCCCAACAGAGCTATTGGGAGGAAGGTAAATGCCGCCACTGCTCAAATCACTCCTCAGAAGCACAGAGCATCCCAGCAACTCAATAGCTCCCTTTCAGAGAAGGGGAGAGTGAGAGTTAGAAAGCAAGAGGGCTAAAGAAAGCGAGAAATGGAGAGATGCAGAGAGACTTGACAGGGTATGGAGAGGGTTGGGGGGTGGGTATGGAGAGGTTTGGGGGGTGGATATGGAGAGGGTTGGGGGTGGATATGGAGAGGGTTGGGGGGTGGATATGGAGAGGGTTGGGGGGTGGATATGGAGAGGGTTGGGGGGTGGATATGAAGAGGGTTGAGGGGTGGATATGGAGAGGGTTGGGGGGTGGATATGGAGAGGTTTGGGAGGAGTGGATGGATATGGAGAGGGTTGGGGGGGGTTAGAAAAAGTTGTTTTCGCAGCTTTGGTGCAGGACTGACTCACACACCATATGGTGCTTTTGTCAGCATACGATTCCCTGCTCTAAATTATAACTGGTGTGGATATTACTCATGCCCTTCGCGCGTAAGGCACCGGCACCACTGTCTTTTCACCTCTTCCCCTCTATTGGTTGGCACAGCCTCTCTCGCGCTTAGTCATCTGGTCTTCTCAGTGCCAGCATGCTCTACCAGAGGAGGGGGGGGGGGGGGGGGGGGGGGACATTGATCAGCTACAATAGATGGGTTAGCGGACAACGTCATGAAAACGATGTGTATCCTTTACTTGTTGTTGTGATTCTGGATGGCCAGATAGCTAGCTAGCAATAATGACAAGAAGCTGCCATGTGGGGAATCATAGGTGACTTGTTTCAGCTAGTTTTTCAAAATCTTCTTCATACCATGTCTGTTTTGAGATGTTTTGACCATCATGTCTATGCTAATATGGCAAAAATATTTACCAATTTACAGTCGGAAGTGTACATACACCTTAGCCAAATACATTTAAACTCAGTTTTTCACAATTCCTGACATTTAATCCTAGTAAAATTCCCTGTCTTAGGTCAGTTAGGATCACCACTTTATTGTAAGAATGTGAAAGAATGAGAGAGAATTATTTATTCCAGCTTTTATTTATTTTATCACATTCCCAGTGGGTCAGAAGTTTACTTACACTCAATTAGTATTTGGTAGCATTGCCTTTAAATTGTTTAACTTGGGTCAAACGTTTCGGATAGCCTTCCACAACCTTCCCACAATAACTCCTGACAAAGCTGGTGTAACAAAGTCAGGTTTGTTCTAACCGACTTGCCAAAACTATAGCTTGTTAACAAGAAATTTGTGGAGTGGTTGAAAAACAAGTTTTAATGACTGCAACCTAAGTGTATGTAAACTTCTGACTTCAACTGTATTTGTTTTCAATAAACATTTAGAGACTAAATATAGTTGACATGTCAACAATGTAAGCCAGCGTTTCCCAACTCCGGTCAGCTAGTATCCCCAACAGAACACATTTTTGTTGTAGCCACGGAGAAAAAAAACATGATTAAACTTGTCAAGGGCCTGATGATTAGTTGACAAGGTGAATCAGGTGTGCTTACCTGGTGCCACAATAAAAATATTTACTGTTGGGGGTACTTGAGGACCGGAGTTGGGAAACACTGATTTAAGCCAACCTGGTCGGTTCTGCTCCGTAGTTGCACAAGCGTCGGTTTTATTGCTAAACAACCAACCTGTCTATAGAATGTGTGAACATTCCTCTCCTCTTGTTCCCTTGTCCTGAACTGGTCCCACACAGCAATGTAGTGTTTCTGTTATTAATGCGGACCGCAAACGCGTCCAGCGTTTTGTTTATAGCTCGGCGTTCAAACAGGCGCACTATAATCACAGCAGTGGAACCACCTGGATGGCCACGGCGTTGGCAAGGAATCTGACGGAATATCAAAACCCCGTCACACCGCCAGTAAATTTGCAAACATTTGCCTCAACATCTGACAGGGATTTGATGAATGACTCATCGTGTGCTGCCTCTATGGAGCCCAGAAAGATTATTGATGACTTATTTGGAATAATGAAGTCACAGGCCGAGAGTTTTTTATTTTTATATATATATATTTTTTCACAATGTTTAATGCCTAGTCAAGCCAGGCTGCTGCCTCACCCTTCTTTTTACCACTGTGGTTTGATCCACAGCGTTTTGACAGGCCCCTCTTTTCTTGTGCTACGTGACAAGGCGGGTGAACTGCTCACTCCGGCCTCCCTCGCTCCACCTCCCTCCCTCCCTCTCTCTCCCAGTCTGGCAGCATTTCATCTCTCTCCTCCAACGCTGTGTGTGGTGTGTGAGTGAGTGTTTAAAGGAGGCTCAACATTCTCAACAGTTTGATTAGCCTAAGCCGGGCCGGGGATCTTTTCCAAAGTTCAAACATGATCCCCATGTTTGCTCTCGCTGTTCAAAGGGATGTTGACATGAAAGAGGGGCACGGGTATCACAGGGAGCTGTTTGGACACCGCCTGGTCCCAGCAGATGTCACCTCCACATCTTGATAGATTGTGACAGGGTGTTTTGCGTGGTTGAGAGGACCGGTAAGCGGCTATAAATTTGCATCCAACAATTCTCTGAAGTCCTAACACTGGACCTCTCCCCAATGTGCTAGCTCTCTCCTATCTGGTGATTGCAGAC
Source organism: Oncorhynchus clarkii lewisi (assembly GCF_045791955.1). Taxonomy (NCBI): domain Eukaryota; kingdom Metazoa; phylum Chordata; class Actinopteri; order Salmoniformes; family Salmonidae; genus Oncorhynchus; species Oncorhynchus clarkii. The sequence goes on along the minus strand of NC_092167.1, from coordinate 38,993,181 downwards.
TGTGTCTGAATGGCATGCTACCTCTCACGTAGCCTGTTTTTCTTGTCCGTCTGCCTGGCCTGAAAAGAGAAGGGAAAGGGGGATACCTAGTCAGTTGTACAACTGAATGCATTCAACTGAAATGTGTCTTTTGCATTTAACCCAGTTGTCTCAGGAGGTGAGCTTGAGGTGTCGGTGTCTCAACCCTACATTACAAACAGGGAGTTGAGGCTAGAATGACCCTGTTGGTCACAACAATCATTAAACCCCATATGACTTGCCTTCACTCAATGGCCAGGTTCATGAATACCATCAATTCTGGTCCCTCGCTAAGCTCGATTGGCCAAGGGTCTTGAACATAGCAGTGAGCCGCTGATGTGGCCGGGCCCAAATTGTTCGAGGTGCCCTCCATTTCTACCAATCAGAGGAATGCTTTATTTGTCAACAGGCAGCTCCTCCCAGAGGGTTGGCGTGAAATATGGCCTGTGTTAGCCACAGTGCTCACCCCCTGCAGGTTAATAACCCAGAAATAATGTGCAGAGATGATGCTCTAATGATATCTCTGATGAAAAGTCTGGAAAGCTCTATACAGCCGGCAGACAGACAGGAAGGAGCCGGGCCTGCGCTCAGCTGTGTAACGGGTCCCAGCCTCCAGACACATTCTGAATCAATGCAGTCAATGAGAGGCCCTCCTATATGGTTATGACGTGTGAGGAGGCAGGCTAGCTACTCTGGCAGCTGCTAGGACATTGACTGAATCCTGACATACAGGTTATTGCCTGGGAATCGCCAGGGACCTCACGATATGTATTGCGATTCTCATGATTCTATATGTATAGAATATAGGATTCGATACTGTGATTTTATTGTGATAATGTTCCAAACATATTGATCACCATGTCTGCTGCAGAGAGGCGAGAGAGAATGAGAACATTTGCTTTGATCAATCATGGAAATAAAAAAAAAAGTGCTGAAAACATGTTGGCTCTGCTATTTAAAAAGATGGAAAACAAGCTATAGGATGACAAATACCTGCATTTTAGCATCGGGTATATCCGACTGGCGCATGCTAACGCTACCTAGCAAAAACAAATGTTTTACTTGGAGTCAAAGTATTGATATAATATTGGGTCCAAAAATAATATTGCCCCCATCACTAAGACTCACCCCATTGAACCTTTCCCAGCTCCCTTTGAACAGGACATGAGCTGCTCCTTGCCAACCGTTCCTCTTGGGGTAAATGTTGGCAGACATTTTCTGAGCGATGGCCCAAGCTGCCTGTATCTGCTAGGCTAGCCGTCTTTGTTCCAGAAACACCTACGGGACACTGAGTGTGGCTGAGCATTCTTAATGTCTTGAACACTTTGCCAAGCAATTGGCTTTGGTCTTCAGCGTTTCCATTTGTACATTTGTAATAGGTGATTGATTCTCTTAGTTCAAAGAGATCCACTCAAACATATTATTGGATGACACCTCTAGTGTTCACTCAGATCAAGATGTACATCCCTCCTGAGGGGGAGGTGTAAACAAATCAATTAGGTCCAGGACGTTACCAGTACCGCGATACAAGCTATAGCACACAATATTTTACATACAGTAGGTTTTCAAAGGAACAAAGAGTTTGGTCTGCTTCGTGTTTTCATTTTTGCCATGGAAAAAAATATATACTGCGATACTGGTGTCGTCCCGGCCCTATAATCAAAGCGACCATTGGCTTGAGCAGGCTGCCTGTTGACAGGTTTGAAATGGGCCGTCTTTGACTGCTGCCTCGCTCCTCAGCGTGAATACAAAACAGAATGGTTCTACATCTGACGGCAGAATTACACAAGGCCAAGGGCTGAGCAGAAATAAAACTCCCAATGCATTAATAACTAAAAAACAGTCAGGTATTTTCTGGCTGGAGAGAAATCCACACTTAAAAAGGTAGGATTTTAAAAAGCCTTTGAGGCTCACAGCTTTAGACAGCCAATAGAAACCGAGCTATGAATCTGTTCTGGACATGTATCGATGGATGACGACTCACAGAGAAGTGTTTTGATCAAGAGATGTGAATTTTGTGTGTGTGAATTTTGCATATTTTTCCCAAGGAAAAATACTATCACTTTTGTGATCACTTTTGTTAGAGAAAAGGGATACTATTTTTTTGTCCTTTGGAGAAAGTTTTTCACGCCTATCCTTCCTTTGCAAGGAAGTGTGTCTGTTCAACGCTTTTGCAGATATAATACAAATACCTACTTTCATTTGAATTTTTCCTGTGCTTGCAGTTGTATTGGTCTTGCTTTTCTATATATGTAAGGGACAGTGACAAGGCAGTTTTATTAACACCCCTTTACATTATGCTGAGACATTGGAGTGGAAGTTCCCACTACAGTAGGATTCAGACTGTCCGACAGTGTCATGGTGCACAACATACTCCGATGCTTTCTGGGGCCAATCAGGCTCCGCCGTTACATAACGAGAACCCCCCCCCCCCGCGGCGGTCAAGGCTCGCATGAGAGCAGCTGCAGATCTGTCTTCCTCCCTCTCCCCCGTTTGTATAAACGCTGACAGAGACCCATAGGGTGATATGACTCATTTTATTATTTTGGTTGCTCTGATTCAGCTGTCATTTCTCATAGACAGCCTTGCTACAGGGGATAATTGTAATAGAAAAAGATATGGGACTGGGAGACGCGCGACTCCACAGCAGCTTCGCGGCTCATGTCGCTCCCACAACCCAAACAGCTTTTAATTTCAGTTTTTTTTCCCTCTCTCATCCCTTATGCAGTATTTGTCTAGGCCCTATTACATTTGAGAAAGAATGAATGTTGCAGCCGGCCATGATGCTTTGATCGACCGACGCACCTTTCTGACAGCTGAGAAGTGGCTTTTTTTCTTCTTCTCAGCTCTGTATTACTATGTGCTGCCTCTGGTGAATCTCTCTTAAAGACATGCTCTGATACTTTGGCAACTAAGAAAGTTTTTTTTTTAAACCTCCCACCTCCCACAATGTGTCAATGTGTAGTTCATACATGTTTAATCTATGAGCAGAAGTGCCTAAATTAGCCACGAAATCCCTAGTTTGAAAGCGACTGTTTTCCTGAAGCTGTGCCGGGCCATTTTCCTGACATTTCCCCCGACGTGGGCCAGCCCCTTAGCAATTAGAGTTCTAGCCAATGAGCTTCAGCCCCTCGCATTTGAGTGACAGCTAGCAAGAGGCCTGCCCAGTGTTATCCAATGAGGTTGCAGGGCAGGGCGAGAGAGAGAGAGAGTGAGAGAGACCAAGAGAACGTGGTGCACACATCTGCACATTATGTGACGCGGTACAGGGACCACTTTTGGCTTGTGAGTGCTACTTTCAGAGCTACTGGCAAACCCAAAATTATACTCGGAAATGGTGATTCATAGAAAAAGATGTAGGAAACAAGTCTCCTCCTTGTCTTTGAGGCAGTTGAAAACAAACCCTCTGCTCGCATCACCCGCTCTAGTTTAGAGCCTCATTTGTCGTGACTCATTTTATTGTGACTCAAAACATAATTGCAGCAATCCTCCAAGCTTATTAATTTTAATGCAACTTAACTCCTATTTCGAGGTGGGTTTGGAGCACTCCTCTGTCAGGGATTTTAATTTGGTGGGCGCTCTCGCGCTGACACACGATGCCTGCACCTTGGGGCGCATGAATCATCCGCGTGTTTTGCTTTGTTTGTCGAAGTCGACAGGCACTGTTTCTCACAAGCGAAGCAGAATTGAATTTCCTTTCATTTTTTTTCACCTAAAACAAATTCCTCCAGTCTTGTCAAACTATCATCACGGAGGATGAACGCACACAGTGATTCTGAAAGGACTGCACTTTAAATGCAGACCACCTGCTGGAAAAGGAACTATTACATAAATGATTTGTTCTAATTTCGAAGACCTGTGGGAAGGGCTTTTTAGAAGAGAGAGGATGACATCTCGTGGAGACGGGTAGCATGCTGCGAGTCGACAGCGGCACCCCCTCAAAAACGGGCAGCGCTAATGCATGCGGAAGGGACACTCCGCGGCGAGGCAGCCTGCCGCAGTTTGCAGACGCCTCATTCGACTTGATTGCAGCAACTGTTACGGTACTCTCCTGTTGGATCTATTAAACAGTGAGCCTGTGATAGACCACAGCTGTATCTGCAGGACTTAATTCATTCGGATGTTGCAGCTTGCTCGTTACGGAAGTGTAGTGTCTAGTGAGTGTTGAGCAGTGCTTCAAGTCACCTATCCACTAAAGGATGTATAGGGCCACAAATGATCCTTCTTCCTTTTATTAAAACATGTTTTTGCTCTCTCCATCTCATAAGATACTGTATGAGTGAATAGTGCCATTACATTGCAGGGCCTCAACCCATGTTACACTCTCTCTTCCACAACCCCTCCCCTAACGACTGACTACACCCAGCTGTGCTCATTTCCGCAGGACGTGGTGTCGACAAACATCACAGAGACTTCCCTGACCATCGACGGCATGGTGTTTGTTATTGATCTCGGATTTGCCCCCCCCCCCCCCTCTCCATCCACCCTCCCCAGCCTAATCTCCTCCGATCGTCTGCCTCTGTTGCCTGAAAATCCCCAGATAAACAGAGCAGCGCTGCACCTGACAGCGGCAGAGATAGAGAAGCCAGTTATTAATTCCGCTGACATTTCTCCAGCACGGAGCCAAGTCATACATGTGGCTCAATCAGAGTTGATATATGCACCCGGCGGATTGTGTGTGTGTGTGCACGTGTTTGTGCGTGTGTGATTTGGGAATGTGTGTTTGTGTGTGAAACTCAAATCCCCCTGTGTCCTGCACACAAACCCTGGTCTATTTCTCCACCTTGATGCTCCCTATGCCGCATCCCGTTTCTAGATGTTAGTGTACCTGTGTTTTGGGTTGCAAAAAGATTCCCTGGTTTTCCCCAAAATCCCTGTTGGAGAATTCCTCGAATCAGGAGGGAATAAGCAGAAAATCCGGAATTATCCAACCAGGATTTCTGTTAAACCAGGGAACTTTTTAAAAGTTCCCAGATTTCTGCTACCCTCCCTACCTGTGTTTGTTTATGAAAGAGTGATTTGAATCCAGTCTATGCCGCACCTGTCTGCCTTGCTGTTTCTGCCAGGTGTATAATCCTCATATCGGAGTGGAGTCCCTCCTGGTGACGGCCATCAGCAAAGCATCGGCCCAACACAGAGAAGGCCTACAAGACTGAGATGCAGGTTCGTCGTGGCACGGCCAGAAGAATCACATTGTTCCCAGATGAATTGATGTCTACAACCGATTGATTCTTCAAAGCTTAGGGCATAGGAATGCTAATATCCGGTGGTTTAGCCATACCTACATCATACATTATTTCCAGAGTTTTAATTTATCGCTGACTCACATCCGTGATTCATATAAGCGTAGTGCACTTGTACCTCTAGGCTATACAGAGAAAAAGTCTATGTACATAGACATATCTCCATTCCCAGTTATCCAGTATTTCCACCCAGAACTAAAAGTCGCCTTTTTCTTTTTTCAGCCCTTTTCACTCTGAGAACTGGTTTCCCCACCAATCACCCACAGCCTTTTTTAATAACCTGCGCCAGTGACAAGGATCCCCCCCCCCCCCCCTGTGACAAATGAACACGTGAAAGACCCAGTCCTCCACTTTAACAGGGTAATTCTTTCACGTCACACCGACTGGCAGAGGGATTTGAAAACAAGTTAAATAGCCCTTCAAAACAGCCCCAGACTTCCATTTTCTGTTCATTTTGACGTACGAGATAATCGGCACCCTGACTAATTCGTTTTGATTTGAACCCCTCCCCTCCGGTTTCCCCGCTTCTTACTCTATGACAGGACAAAACGTATCCAGATATTTTGAGGTCCAACCTGGATTCGGTCGTGCTGCAGCTCAAGAAGCTAGGTACCGACGACTTGGTACATTTCAACTTTATGGACCCACCAGGTAAGAGGTCTTATATTGCATTTAGACTAAAGGGATCCATTTTGTTTTTGTGATACTAGGAGCCCTATCCAGTCAATCTCAGTTGACGCTAAATGAACATTCTTGCTGTGCATTGCGTGTGTATACAGTGTGATTGTATACGTTGCTGACAGTTTGTTTCACAGTGGAAATCACAAAGCCAAACATGCATTTCTTTCACAGAAAAAAAGGTGAATGTTCTTGACTCATCCTGGAAACCCTGTTACGGAGATTGATTGAATTGGCCCGAAGTTGTATATTGTGGGCTTTGATAAATAACATCATGGTGAATTTGTCTCACTAATCACAGAACCATCTGTAAAGGTCCAATGAACAGACATAGACCGGTAGAAACTGTTGCTCTGATGTCCACAGAACCTTTTGTTTAGCTGTAGATGTTTGATGTATGACACCCAATCTGGATCAGCTAGGTCACTTGAGAGCTTAACTCTTACAAAAAAAACACAAAAAAATCACATTCTGGAGTAGATAATAATAAATAAATAATAATTTAGAAGTCTTGAAAGTTGAGCAGAATGGTGGGATTGGACCTTGTGGTTCGTTGCTCTTTTGTCAGAATAGGTGGTTAAACTCCACTGTCAAAAGAAGTCTGTTTCTATCCGCTTTGTGGGTACATGGTGTAGTTTGTGGCTGGTCGGTCAGTGTGTTTGGGCTACCGCTTCTCCAAGCGCTCACCCAGTTCATCCGTACTGGGCCGGAGCCTGGACAGAACACACAGAGGCACTTTGTCTCATCCCAATGTCACACTCGAGAGACACTAAGCCAGGCCACTAACTTCCTTCCCTTCCCAGCAGCCCTAGAGCCAATGCGCCGTGTGTTCTCTTACTCTCCCCAAGGAGAACCCACCTTCCCTTGGTCTCTCTCTACCTAGCCTTAAGCCCACACACACTCCCCCTCTTTCGCCACCTTAATACAGTTTTCATCTCCCCTCCGAGATTAAACCCATCTCTCCCCATCCGCTGCGGCAAACGCCATTTTGAGAATGAAATTGGTTACATCAATAGCCCCGGTATCACCTTGGCTATTGCCTTCTCTTTATATTCCGCCAATGAAACGTGACTGACCTACTCTCCCTACCTCCGCCACCCACCCCCCTCACCCACCGCTATACATCTCCCAGCACGCAAGCTTTAGCCCCTTGCCGGCCCACTCAAGCCCTGTCCATTAAGTCTAATTGGAAATGAGGGGAAGGAATGATGACCTTATTCATCTATACTGAAAAATATATATAAAACGCAACAATTTTTATTTTTTATTTTTACAGAGTTCATAAAACTCTTTACAGTTCATAAAAGCAAATCAGTCAATTGAAATAAATTCATTAGGCCCTAATCTATTGATTTCACATGACTTGCTTTTGGAGGGCTTAGGCCCACCCACTGGGGAGCCAGGCCCAGCCAATCAGTGATTTTTTACAGACACACATAGTCCTCAGAAATAAGCCTTTTTGTGCATATGGATAATGTCTGTGATTTTTTTTATTTCAGCTCATGAAACCAACACTTTCCACGTTGCGTTTATATTATGGAATATATGGAAGTTGTACACGTTGTCAGTGGAGGCGCTGGGTCTGTCTAACTAGCTGCTCAGCGCCCCGGGTACACAAGCTGATTGGAATAGAAAGATAAAGAGCCGGAGGAGGCTGTGCCATCGCTCCAACGCACTGCAAAGCTTCTCCTCCAAGAAAAGCCTTTGTATCTCGCTGGCACACAGGTCAATTTGACATGCGGTGCAGAAGAACCACTCCCTGAAAGGCTACGCCGGAGTTGTGGGTTCAGCCAAGTGAATCTCTGGACCTGGTTAAAGAGAGCCATGGAATTGGATCTCCAGGTAGAGGGGCATGATTGGAACATGTTTTTCTCCTTAGCCTGTTTGATTGTCCAGGTGTTCGCTTCATTAGGATGGGAATGGGAACACACACACACACACACACACACACACACACACACACACAACAAAGCGTCTGCTCAACAAAGGGCTTGAGAGAAGAAATGCTTCCTTGAGACAATTGAAAACCTTGGTTGCTCGATAATGGTGTGGGGGATGCTTCACATTAGCCTTTTGTTTTAATTTGTCATTAATTTGGGCACATTAAAAGTATTTAATCATGACTTGGGTTTGTGCTACTGTTATTAAGACAAAGTGGGAATATTGTCATGGAGCTGTTGTCCATTGTGGCTGTATTTCATGAAACGGAACAGGCAGGCTGATACCTAGAAGTGGGCTAGGATTATCAAGGGTTATCAAAGAACCCAGGCATGAAGGCCATTGGCTTTTAGTCTGTGTTAGGCTAGATTGGAGTTCGGCCTGAATCTTAGGGTGGAATTTAGTATCTTCGTTGTAACCAGGGAGCACATGAACGGCCTGTCTATTTCTCTGTTGACCTGCCTCAATAAGTACCGTGGCGTGAACCCATATGGAAAATCTAAGAGAAATCAGTAGCGATTTACAGGAAGGACCAGCCCTGGGTGGGATTCATTTGCTTCGTGACATTTGCAGAGTAGTACATTTCAAAGCCTATGTGAGTTTAATGTACCTTTTAGCCTTTAGTCCCATTGATTTGGCCCTTGGTTAATATATTGGATTCTCGTGTATTGAGGCGGTCAATAGTTTCTTTCTGATGAGGTGAGCCATAGATTGCATTTCCACACAATCTGTAAAATCTGATTTTCGTCGACAAGGAGTGGGTGAGCCACAAGCCATTGGTGTAGTAACACACTGGCATCAACATGGTTGAATCAACATCATTAAACTCACATTGGCTCCCGAGTGGCACAGTGGTCTAAGACACTGCATCTCACTGCAAGAGGCCTGGTTCGAATCCAGGCTGCATCACATCCGGCTGTGATTGGAGTCCCATAGGGCGGCGCACAATTGGCCCAGCGTCGTCCGGGTTTGGCCGGTAGGCCATTATTGTAAATAAGAATTTGTTCTTAACTGACAAAAGCAATTAAATTGAACCAACGTTGAATTGACGTCTGTGCCCAGTGATGCAGCTAGCTCTCACCTTTAGTATAAAAAGTAGGGTTGATGCCCCAAATCGATATTTGTTCATCATAAGAATGCATTTTGCATTTTGAAAGAGGCTTTTTTCTTCCTTATTTGAGAGAGATGAAAGGGAACAACACGGCCCTCAGCTGAAGCTAATTTTCAGTTAACATGCAACTGGTCATTAGGCTTCAATTCTCCCGAGCCAAAGGTCAATAATTGCATCTTGGGGAAAAATCTTTTAACCAAACATTGGGAGCCTTGTGTTGATGCATTAAGTTAAGGGTTCCCCTGTAATTGCATTAGTTGTTTTGAATCGGGGGAGCGGAGGATTAAAAATGAGCCTCCCCGCCACGGTTACAAAATTGGCATCCAGGGTAACGGCCATCATATACACACACAGAGGTGCTTTCCTTCTGTTCTTCTTTACCTTCTCTGCCATCCCTTATTCTTCCTTGTTTTCTCTCCAATTTCAAAATGTATTCAACTGCTCCATCGAGATCCTGTCCATCACAGCCATGCTGTCAGGTAATGGTCAGGGAGAAAAGTGCGCTATGCCAATCACAAGCCTCCGTCCGTCACTATTGTAAGCGATACGCTGTCTTGTGAAAAGTTGTATATTCATGGCAAATTTGCCCTCCATCCCCCACAAAATATAGATTCAGTGAACTGCACCTGTTGCTACTTTTCCCCTTAGTTATCCAGATGATTTCAACCTTGACCCCTTTCTTGTTTAGTCTATTTGACCAGACCGTTTTTGGAGATAATTAGATATGTTCAAGTAATGAACTTCTCCTGAAACCTAATATTTTGATGTGCTTAGGTTTGCAAACAACATTTGTTGACACTCAATTTGTTTGTATGGTGTCTAGAGCTGGTCCATTTCACACCAGCCGTTTCATTAGAAAAACATATATTTGTCCGGGAAAGATCGGAAAACCATGCCTCTTTGTCAGTGTAGCAATACCATCTCTCTAGCACTGAGACTACAATGAGCTCCAACAAGAGCGGTTTAAAGGAGGTGTAATCTCAGTAACGATGTTGATGAATGTGATTTGACTGCGGCTGATAGCAAATGTAATCTCATGGTGCTTTAGATCTGCCTACTACAGACAGACTAGTCTTTGCTCCCTGCATGTAGATGGGAGAGGGCATGAAGGTTCGCCCACGACCCCACTGGGCGCAGTGATGTACAGCGAAAGTATTCACCCTCATTTTTCCTATTTTGTTGCCTTTCAACCTGGAATCAAAATAGTTTGGGGGTTTGTATCATTTGATTTACATAACATGCCTAACACTTTGAAGATGCTAAATATTTGTGAAATAAACAAGACAAAAAAATACTTTGTAGAGCCACCTTTTGCAGCAATTACAGCTGCAAGTCTCTTGTGATATGTCTCTATAATCTTGGCACATCAAGCCACTGGGATTTTTGCCCATTCAAGGCAAAACTGCTCCAGCTCCTTCAAGTTGGATGCGTTCCTGCTGGTGCACTGCAATATTTAAGTCATATCACAGATTCTCAATTGGATTGAGGTCTGGGCTTTGATTAGGCCATTCCAAGACATTTAAATGTTTCCCCTTAAACCACTCAAGTGTTGCTTTAGCAGCATGCTTAGGGTCATTGTCCTGCTGGAAGGTGAACCTCCGTCCCAGTCTCAAATCTCTGGAAGACTGAAACAGGTTTCCCTCAAGGATTTCCCTGTATTTAGCGCCATCCATCAATTCTGACCAGTTTCCCAGTCCCTGCCAATGAAAAACATCCCCACAGCATGATGCTGCCACCACCATAGTTCACTGTACGGATGGTGTTCTCGGGGTGATGTTGGGTTTGTGCCAGACATAGCATTTTCCTTGATGGCCAAAAAGCGACATTTTAGTCTCATCTCAGTACCTTCTTCCATATGTTTGGGGAGTCTCCCACATGCCTTTTGGCGAACACCAAACGTGTTTGCTTATTTGTTTCTTTAAGCAATGGCTTTTTTCTGTCCACTCTTCCGTAAAGCCCAGCTCTGTGGCGTGTACAAGCTTAAAGTGGTCCTTTGGATCTTTGCAGCTCCTTCAGGGTTTTCTTTGGTTTCTTTGTTGCATCTCTGATTAAATGCCCCCCTTGCCTGGTCTGTGAGTTTTGGTGGGCGGCCCTCTCTTGGCAGGTTTGTTGTGGTGCCAAATTCTTTCCATTTTTAATAACAGATTTAATGGTGCTCCGTGGGATGTTCAAAGTTTTGGATATTTTTTAGAACCCACCCTGATCTGTACTTCTCCACAACTTTGTCCCTGACCTGTTTGGAGAGCTCCTTGGTCTTCATGGTGCCGCTTGCTTGGTGGTTCCTCTTGCTTAGTGGTGTTGCAGTCTCTGGGACCTTTCAGAACATGTGTATATATACACTGAGATCATGTGACACTTAGATTGCACACAGGTGGACTTTAACTAATTATGGGACTTCTGAAGGTAATTGGTTCCACCAGATCTTATTTAGGGGCTTCATAGCAAAGGGGGTGAATACATATGCACGCACCACTTTTCAGTTTTTTTATTTATTTTTTAAAATCATGTTATTTTTTTCCATTTCATTTCACCAATTTTGACTATTTTGTGTATGTCCATTACATTAAATCAAAATAAAAATCTATTTAAATTACAGGCTGTAATGCAACAAAATAGGAAAAACGCCAAGGGGGGTGAATACTTTTGCAAGGCACTATATTGAAAAGAGGGATAGCAAAAGGAGCTAGAGGTGTCAGTCAGTTAATATTTGTCAGGCAGGAAACATTTGTGTCTACAGTAAATTAATGAGTTTATAGGCTAGTCTCAGCAGGACCAATGTGCTCTGGCAGTAATTGCACTTTAGGCTTGCCAAAGCAGAATGCTCCTCATTGAGATTAATCCGATATTTTTGAATGGGGGGAAAGGGAATTTAACTAGCTAGCTGTTTGGACACACCACACATTTATAACGGGTGTGTCAGGGAACCCAGTTTTCTGCTGAGTTCACTACTGAGTCAGCAGTGTAACCTAGGCCTAGTGTCGCACAGGCAACCAAGTGCAGGGGTTCGTTAAACACTCAGCTTTCACCGGTTAAGTCCATGACGGAGCATGCTTTGACGTGAGGCGGCTCCTAGCAAGTTGTGGGAGGGCGGGAGGTGTTTGATGCAATCTTGATGTACGAGTGCTTTTCCGCTTGGGTGCAAGATCAGGGTTTTCCCTCTCTTAACTGCTCAGGTGCAGATTGAGTGGTTAGGAGGACACTTTGCCTTTGGTCTCTTTCTGCACCACCGCTTAAAGAGTTTGAGTCAGATGCAGGCTAGTTTCATATATGTGCCTTTGCCAACAACTGAGTAAATATACTATACGTGTTCGGTTATGCAGTACACAGCTCATCAAATAGCCAAACTCAGTCCTGCGCAAAGCAGGAGAAAGCCATCCCTCCTTCACACTCTCCCACACTCTCTCACCTCCCTTCACCTCCTGTTCCAATATGTACCTGTATGCCCTGTGAAGTGCTCTCTGACCTTGTTCCTCTCTATGGGAATTGATTAAATCATACCTATGGGTGGCTGTGTTGGAGTCCATACCAACCTCGTTTAGTCCCACAGTGTTTCGTGTGACCCACGGAGGCTATGAAGGCGGCCGAGAAGTCCAAGATAAGGCTCACCCACATTGATGGAAATCACCTGACCCTCCTCAACGTCTATCACACCTTCAAACAGAGTATGTGTCCTTCACTAAAATGTCCATCAAGCATGCTTTGTAAACCAACCTTAATGTCACCTAACATAAATCTCTCGACTCTCACAGACCACGAGCTGGCGCAGTGGTGCTACGACAACTTTGTGAACTACCGGTCGCTGACAAAGTGCACCAGCAGCTGTCCCGGATCATGGACCTCTTCAACCTGCCCCGCCGGATTCTTCATGCAGGTCAGTGCTCACCGGCCAAACAGAGAAAGTGCCCAGAGGGTTCTGTCTCAGTATGTGTCATCATGCTCGACGGTGCTATTATGTTCCCAAACAACACAGCACTTGGTTTTGACCGTTAGGCAGATGTCCCTTGTTCCTAAAACATCACAGACCAGAGTGGAGTATGTAGATTAGTCAGCTACACCATAGCTGTGTTCAAATACTCATACTAACCATACTAGCCGTACTATTTGTGACTTAAATTGAGTATGCTTATTGGTCATAGTATGGATCGAGTTTGTATGCCGAAAGTTCCCGGATGTCGTACTAAATTCACTAAAATATGAAGTATACACGCAGTGGACACTATTTCTGTACTTTTAGGGCCCATAATGCAATTCTTCAAGAAATGGGCACAGCTTCACAATATTTCCAGATTTGAAGAGAATATGCAGCCAAAGTCCGACGAGCAGATATAAATTAATTGCTTTAACTAATTGACAAATGTTAAGAAATGTAATAAAGTAATTACTTTTCAAATAAGTTACGCTTCACGTTATGTTGGCTGACAATGTGTTGGCTACGCTATCCTTACAAACCGCATAGCATATCATTACAGCAGTAGGTACTACTAGTATGTTAGCTAGCTACCTCGTTAGTTGGCTACTAATACATTGCACTTGCCAGTATATTAACTATATGCTATCTAACTAGCTATCCAACGTTTATTGACTTGATTATTCATGTCATTCTTAGCTCAGTGGTATAGTCGTTGTGCGTTCAATGGACATAAATTTGCTCTGGCTATCTACTCCGATTTCAGACCACTCTCGTCTGAGTGTGCCAGAGCGCAGAATAACTGATGAACAAACGCTCAACACCCGTTTAATATGGCCGGTGTCAGTAAACGTCAGCAAAAAAAGTAAAATAATTAAATTGTTGCCAGCAGCACAGTTAGTGACCAACGCTCTGGATAATGTGGAAACAGCCTAACCAGGTCTGCTATGGTGAGTAAAATGGTCAAAGTGAGGTATTTTCTAATTTGTGTCTGAAAGTAGCTAGCCAGTTAGCTTGTGTGCTTGACTTCAGTGCAGTTGTGATGGTCAGAACGCTCGGCTCAACCCTACTCCTCGGCCAGTGTGCGCACTGAACGCTCTGAGAGGGGAAACGCTCAGAATTTACGAATGGACAATCTGACAAAGCTCTGAATTTAAGAATGCCCAGAGCACACTCTGACACTCAAGATTGAATTTATGAACACAAAAATGTCTAGCTAGTAATTTGTTATGCTCGCAAGAGGTTGCATAGCAACAGAATCAAGTTCCGGTAGACAAGCATAGCGCTAGTATGCTCAACTGAACGGATAGTTTGTTTACAATATACTAAAATGAACTAATAGTAGATACTGTATAAACTCATTAAGTATGTAGTATGTTAGTCTGGGTATTCGAACACAGCCCTAGTCAATGAGTGTGCAAAACACGTGATTTCCATTGCAGACTGACCAAGTGAATCCAGGTGAAAGCTACGATCCCTTGTTGATGTCACTAGTTAAATCCACTTCAAATCAGTGTAGATGAAGGGGAGGAGACACCTGTCTGTAAATAAGGATTTTTAAGCCTTGAGACAATTGAGACATGGATTGTTTGTGTGCCATTCAGAGGGTGAATGGACAAGACAAAAGATTGAAGTTCCTTTGAATGGTTATAATAGGTGCTAGGCACACTGGTTTGAGTGTGTCGAGAACTGCAAAGCTGCTGGGTTTTTCACGTTCAACAGTTTCCTTTGTATCAAGAATGGTCCACACCCCAAAGGACATCCAGCCAACTTTACAACTGTGGGAAGCATTGGAGTCAACATGGGCCAATATCCCTGTGGAATGCTTTCGACAACTTGTTGTACGAGTACCCTTGCCTCTTGTCACAAACTGTTGCAAGCTGATGAGGAACCTCTGGCTGGAGACTGCATCCTGTTAGATACGCACTCAGTTTATTGGGCACACCTGTCTAGGTACCGGGTCAGTCCTCCCTTTGCCTCCAGAACAGACTGAATTCTTCGGGGCATTCTACAAGGTGTGGGAAACGTTCCACAGGGATGTTGGTCCATGCTGACGGGATGGCATCATGCAGTTGCTGCAGATTGGACGGTGGTACATTCATGCTGTGAACAGCCTGTTCCATCTCATCCCAAAGATGCTATATTGGGTTGAGGTCTGGGGACTGCGCAGGCCACCCAAGTAAACTGAACTCGATGTCATGTTCCAGGCGATATTTTTCCACTCCTCAAAATGTCCTGATGATCAAACCACGCTCAAAGTCACTTAGGTCACTCTTTTTGTCCATTTTAATGTTCAATCGAACTGTAACTGAATGCCTCGATGCCTTTCTGACAGCTTTATATAGCAAGCCATGTCCACATGACTCACTGATTGTATAAGTGATCCATTTTCGTGAACGGTGTAGTGAATCTAATAAACTTGCCGGTGCGTCTAGTTAAGCTTATGAACAGCTGAATAATAACACACCATGTAGAAATAGACAGTGTTTATTAAATGTACTGTTTGGTGAAAAACAAAAATGCCCATGTACAGGCAATACCACTTAACAAAACAAGATACCGGATACTTTGGAATTTTGGCAATAAAGCCCTTTATCTACTTCCCCAGAGTCAGATGAACTCATGGATACCATTTTTATGTATTTGCATCCAGTATGAAGTAAGTTATAGGTTACATTCAATCACAGAAAGCTAACTTTGCTAGCTATTTTATTTTTTATTTATTTATTTTATTTCACCTTTATTTAACCAGGTAGGCTAGTTGAGAACAAGTTCTAATTTACAACTGCGACCTGGCCAAGATAAAGCAGAGCAGTGTGAACAGACAACACAGAGTTACACATGGAGTAAACAATTAACAAGTCAATAACACAGTAGAAAAAAAAGAGTTTATATACATTGTGTGCAAAAGGCATGAGGAGGTAGGCGAATAATAAACATTTTGCAGATTAACACGAGTGATAAATGATCAGATGGTCATGTACAGGTAGAGATATTGGTGTGCAAAAGAGCAGAAAAGTAAATAAATATAAAACAGTATGGGGATGAGGTAGGTAAAATTGGGTGGGCTATTTACCGATAGACTATGTACAGCTGCAGCGATCGGTTAGCTGCTCAGATAGCAGATGTTTGAAGTTGGTGATGGAGATAAAAGTCTCCAACTTCAGCGATTTTTGCAATTCGTTCCAGTCACAGGCAGCAGAGAACTGGAACGAAAGGCAACCAACTGAGGTGTTGGCTTTAGGGATGATCAGTGAGGTGCGCGTGCTACGGGTGGGTGTTGCCATCGTGACCAGTGAACTGAGATAAGGCGGAGCTTTACCTAGCATGGACTTGTAGATGACCTGGAGCCAGTGGGTCTGGCGACGAATATGTAGCGAGGGCCAGCCGACTAGAGCATACAGGTCGCAGTGGTGGGTGGTATGAGGTGATTTAGTAACAAAACGTATGGCACTGTGATAAACTGCATCCAGTTTGCTGAGTATTGCAGGGTATTGGAAGCTAGTATTGGAGTATTGGAAGCTATTTTGTAGATGACATCGCCGAAGTCGAGGCTCGGTAGGATAGTCAGTTTTACTAGGGTAAGTTTGGCGGCGTGAGTGAAGGAGGCTTTCTTGCGGAATAGAATAGCTAGCTTATCACGTCACCCTAAAACCTTTTGTTTAATGCAAACCATAACGCAAACTATGCTGATTGGCTGCAAAAACGTTAACTGGGTTCCATGACTGGTATTTTACTTTCTTGACAAACCGTTGCATGTGAAGGAGTGTCTTGAGAGTGATGTCTGCAACCAGTTGTTGTGTCTTTACTATCATTAAATTGAAGACTTATAGTTATCAAAGATTCTCTGTAATTAGTATTACGCGATCAACTGATTAATCATGTAACTGTAATTAACTAGGAAGTCGGGGCACCAGGGAAAAATATTCAGATAGTTATCATTTCCTAAAATAACTTTTCAGATATTTTATCTGATCAATTAGTATTCGAATTAATGAATTATTTACTTTACCTCACGTTAGTCTCATTCCAAACGTCGTAAATTGTTGGTTATCTGCACAAACCCAGTCTTCACTATGAGTCATCCATACATCAATTGTCTTAAATCATTTATTTATTACTAACTAAGTAATTCACAGAAATGCATAAACAAACAGTAGTGGGCTAAACCGGCATGGCGGCTTGTTAGACAAAAGGGGAAGTGGGGGTCGACTAAGAAGGCACTACAAAGTGATAATTATAACAATTGAAATGCTAATCATTTGCACATGAAAGCTCACTCATTCGGGAACAATTGCAATCAATATATATATTTACGCTCAGTGTGTCGTCTTGATCGCTGGTGAAAAGTTTGTTTCTTTTGTAGAATTGTCCGTCTCTCTCCCCCTCTCTCCCTCTCCCTATGTCGTGATTATAGTGGATAGTTCAGAGTGACATTCATTCTTTTCGTTATAGAATGTATGTGTCGGCGGTTGTCGTTCTTCGTGTTCAATGATACCGAATTCTTAGCTGCAGACTAGTAATTAATATCAAAGACTTGTTCTTATTCTGTCGGTATCGATAGTCTAATTGCAGAAAAGGGGCTGTCCCAGGGTGCTTGACCCTAACTGGGCTCAAGGGCGGTCCTCTGATTTAGTTAACTCCAATTCCCTTTTTGAGTTTTACTTCATTAAACAGTCCAAAATCACATTGTAAAATTGTGTAAACAGTATCATACTCACTCATTCATCTTATACAACAATTAGATGTAAACCTCACAGCGTTATGGTAATGTGGCCACACCGTCTCCTATGAGCTTCCCCAAGCTGTAACAAACGGACCATTTCGTAGCTGGATTCTTCACCGATCTTTTATACTTTCTCCGGAACATGAAATTTGTTTGTACCTCAAGTTTTGTGAGTTTTGTGAAATTTACTCTCTCTATACTGTGTGTCCATGAGGAGATCCTCAGGAATTTACGACGTCTCTCTGACCACAGCAGCCTAGTTGAAGGAGGAAAGGGGGAGGCAGAGAGAGGGGGATGGGGCTCGCCACACCCAAAGAGGGCAACGTCATGACACAGCCTTAAAGCAATATACACACAATATCCCATATTGACAAATCGAATGATGATCAAATAGAATGATTGGACATGATTTGTTAAGTCACACACCTGTCTATAAAGGTCCCACAGTTGACAGTGCATGTCAGAGCAAAAACCAAGCCAAAAGGTCGAAGGAATTGTTCGTTGAGTTCCGAGACAGGATTGTGTCGAGGCACAGATCTGGGAAAGGGTGCCAAAACATTTCTGCAGCATTGAGGGTCCAAGAAAACAGTGGCCTGCATCATTCTTAAATGGAAGAAGTTTGGAACCACCAAGACTCTTCCTAGAGCTGGCCGCCCGGCCAAACTGAGCAATCGGGGGAGAAGAGCCTTCGTCAGGGAGGTGACCAAGTGCCTGATGGTCACTCTGACAGAGCTCTAAAGTTAATCTGTGGAGATGGGAGAACCTTCCAGAAGGACAACCATCTCTGCAGCATCCCACCAATCAGGCCTTTATGGTAGTGGTCAGACGGATGCCACTCCTCAGACAACCTGCTTGGAGTTTGCCAAAAGGCACCTAAAGACTCTCAAACCATGAGAAACTAAGTGTAGATTATCTGGTATGATGAAATCAAGATTGAACTCCTTGGCCTGAATGCCAAGCATCACGTCTGGAGGAAACCTGGCACTATCCCTATATAACAGTATAGCTTCCGTCCCTCTCCTCGCCCCTACCTGGGCTCGAACCAGGGACCCTCTGCACACATCAACAACTGACACCTACGAAGCATCGTTAACCATTGCGCCACAAAAGCCGGGCCCCTTGCAGAGCAAGGGGAACAACTACTTCAAGGTCTCAGAGCGAGTGACGTCACCGATTTAAACCGCTATTAGCGCGCACCACCGCTAACTAGCTAGCCATTTCACATCGGTTACACCTACGGTGAAGTATGGTGGTGGTAGCATAATGCTGTGGGGATGTTCTTCAGCAGTAGGGACTGGGAGACTAGTCAAGATCGAGGGAAAGATGAACGGAGCAAAGTACAGAGGGCTCCAGAGCGCTCAGGGCCTCAGACCGGGGCGAAGGTTCACCTTCCAACAGCACAATGACCCTGAGCATACAGCCAAGACTATGCAGGAGTGGCCTACGGGACAAGTGTCCGAATGTCCAATGAGTGGCCCAGCCAGAGCCCAGACTTGAACACGATCAAACATCTCTGGAGAGCCCTGAAAATAGCTGTGCCGCAACGCTCCCCAAACAACCTGACAGAGCTTGAGGATCTGCAGAGAAGAATTGGAGAAACTCCCCTAACACAGGAGTGCCAAGCTTGTAGCCACATTCCCAAGAAGACTCAAGGCTGTAATCGCTGCCAAAGGTGCTTCAACAAAGTACTGAACAAAGGGTCTAAATGCTTATGTAAATGTGACATGAGTTTTATTTTTAATACATTAGCAAAACATTTTAAAACCTGTTTTTGCTATGTCATTATGGGGTATTGTGTGTAGATTGAGGGAAAAAGCTATTTTGTAACGTAACAAAATGTGGAAAAAGCTAAGGGGGTCTGAATACTTTCCTTAAACTTGGTAAATCAGGATGTACAGTGTCTATCAATAGAGATGTACCATTATGTTGTTAGATTAGGTAAGACAAAGTTACATTTGGTTTATTAAAAAATGTATTATTCTCTGGACCAACTTATCAAAATGTTCTAATGTAATGATATTAAATATCGGCATAAAATATCAGACCGACATCGGCCTCCTTGAACCCCCCCCCCCCCCAAATTTCTTTGTTCTGAAATCGGTATCAGCCTGCAAAAAAAATGCATATCAGTCATTGAAACACAACAAGTCAAGATACTTATTGTAATGGATAGCCTCCCCTAGGTGTGCACACACAGGCGCTACCAGTTAAACACATAATAAGAAATCAAGTCAATTTGCTGCCCACTCAGGGAAAATAAATGACATTTTGTTGAAAGTCCATTTCCGGAGGGAACCTGAAAACATGCGACCTGACAAGTTGAATTACGACATTAATATTTAAATATTTGTCAACATTAACCTTTATCACAAAGACAAATTTGTAGCTCATGTTGCAGTTTAGGGGCGTTTGAACGCACCTCTTTGTTCGGAGAGGTCTTTATTGAGACTGATTGCCCTGGTTAATCGCAACAGCCGTCGTCTGCATATTAAAGTACCACGAAAGGAAACAAGAAAACTCACCGCCCTCTTAACTTGGCGAAGTTTAAATCGCCAATGCCCAGAGCTGCCGCTTCACCACCCCTTTTCTGTGGAATTGATTGTGTTCATTGTACATTAAGGTAGGCACTACATTCCATGAGGTCAGTGTTGTTCAACTAGTCCCATTTGGCATCAAGTATCCTACATGGTAATAACTGTTCGATTGTTGCATCACTTCAGGCTAGAAAACAAACCTACATAAGCAGAGCGCTGGGTCAGGAAACGTGTTAAATGCGTATGGACTTTATGATACTGTATGGGTTGGATTTTGATAATACAGGTCTGTGGAAGTGATTTTGACATGTACTGTAGTTTGTCTTGTGTGCCCTGTCTGGCTAATATCTAGCCTACTTTTTCTTGTCTGTCTGTGTGTCTACCAGGTAGCTCATTTGGAGCACACAGGCCAGTACCTAACGGTGAAGGACAACCAGGTGGTCCAGCTGCACCAGTCCTGTGTGCGATATACAATGAGTTTGTGCTGACCACCAAGAACTACATCCGCACCTGCACCGACATCAAACCAGAGTGGTATTTAGAAAACATATGTGTATTGTTTGCATTGATAGGTATACTCCACTGTTGGAAACAAGCATTTCACTGCACCTTTCTGTAAAATATGTGTACGTGACCAATAAAATTAGATTTGGTAAGCTGTCAGCAGCTTACTGGCTGCCTAGCCCTATATCCATCTTGTCTAGTGAGTGTGCAGGCCTATAGTCAGTCCTCTCCTACATTCTGCTAGGTGTGTGTCTATGTGCTTGCCTGCAGTCAACCCGCCTGCTCCGATATTCCTCTAGACAAGCAGTCAGCTTGCTCCTTGTGTGTGTGTGTGTGCGTGTGAGAGAGAGACCGTGTGCACATTGTTGGATTACGTGGGTGTTTGTTCATCTGTCTGTGTGTGCTTGCACATTTATGTGTCGGATGAAGTGTCTGCGGCAATCTCTGTGTGCGAATGCGGGAGAGAAAGCCTTCTCTCTCACACACACACACACACGTCATGACTAATATGTTTACTTGTCTCCTTTCCCAGGCTGGTGAAAATCGCCCCGCAGTACTAAGAGATGGATAACTTCCCCAACTGTGAAGCCAAGAGACAGTTGTAGCGCATCGTCGCTAAACTCTCAACCAAGGAATACTCTGTACTAACACTGTAGTGTGCACGAGAACAATACCATCACCACCAGCACTAAGGAACTCTGAACTCTTCATCTGAGCCTTGAATTTTCTTATTTGTTACCACCTGTGGTCATTGTGATTAACAGGTGGTTGGCATTGGGGTTGATCCAGGTTGGGAGTGAGCGGTCAACACCATTACCGTCATTGACCATGTTAAAGCATAACCATTTATGTAGATGTTGACTTTCCTCTTTAGAACGTGTCAACTCTTACCAAAATGTACTTAGGTATAGAATGTCCATGCTAATTCATTGAACAAACTTTGACTTCAATTAATGGAAAAAAATACATCTCAGCTTTGACGGTTTAGAACCTACCGTCTTGCTTGTTCAGACAGCTACCAAACTTTGGTATTGGGTGGGGGGGTATTTTAATAGCAGCAAAGCAGGAAGTAAAAGAAGGAAGTGTACCCATCAATATCGGCTGTGATCGTATGATTCAACTCAAATGACATTACAAAAAATACATTCCAGGTATGTTCGTAAATTTAATCTGGAGTGCCAGAGAGTGCGCTCTGGGCGTTCTTAAATTCAGAGCTTTGCAGATTGCCCGTTGGTAAATTCAGAACACACACTGGACACTCTGGCCGAGGAGTAGGGTTGATCCGAGTGTTCTGACCTCAGCTTGAGTGCTTGACTAGCGCTAACTGGCTAATGTTGGCTAGCTACTCCCAGACACAAATTAGAGAACAGCTGACTGACCATTTTACCTGCCCTAGCAGAGCTGGTTAGGCTGTTTTTATGTTATCCAGATCCTTGGTGACTAACTGCTGCTGGCAACAATTTATTTACACTTTTTTGTCGATGTTTACAGACACTGGCCATATTGTTGAGCGTTCGTAAATTCATTAATCAGTTATTCTACACTCAGGTGAGAGTGCTCTGAAATCGGAGTAGATAGCCAGAGCAAATTTACAACCGCACCGTCCATTGCATGAGCGGCAGCAGTTAGCATATTTTAAATGAACCACCTTCTACATTACCATGGAAATGATTGCGAGTGTACCCATGAGTTTACCAGTCAAATTGTCAGGGTTAGAGGTTCCAAGCCATTCTATTTCAATGTATGCTACTGGTGCATGGTGGGAGGTGTTGCCTAGGCAACCAAAGACTTGCTACAACATCTTGCTTGTTTCCGCAAGGGAGAGGCTACACGAACACGCCTGGTGACCAAAATTTATGACGAAAGTCGCGCAGCGAGACTTTAGGGGATGAACTGCTTCAGTTATAGATCACCAGTTGGCTCCCTTTTCTGATCATCACTTGATTTCCCTGAATTTACAAGCTACTAATTTTTTTTTTTTTTAAAGGGTACTTGAGGATATTGGAAATTAAACAACACACTTCTTAAAGAGCCTATTCTTATTGGAAACATCACATCGTTAGCCAAAGATATTGTTGCAAGAAAAGACTTGAATTTTTCAAATATAAAGTCTGAGTTGTAGCCATTAAATGTGCCAAAGAGCTGATGCACTTAAAGAAACTTTGAGAAAAAGAGTTGGAGCACACTTGCCAGTTTTCTAAAGAAAGATAATCTATCTCAAGAAGAAGAGTCTGTATTTAAATCTTTACAACTAGAATTAGAACAGCTTTACACAGATCTGGCAAAGGATGCCTTTGTCAGATCAAGAACAAAATGGATTGAAGAGGGAAGAAACACTAGTTACTTTTTTGTACTTGAAAAGAGAAACTACAAAAGAAAGTCTAACTGCACTCAAAATGAAGGATGCATAATGCAAATACCCCATTACAATCAACATTTATCAATTCCTTTTATGAAAACCTTTACAACTCACAATTTCAGGAAGATGGTTGTGAAAGCTACATTTGCCACATTCAGAATTATGTCCCTGTAATTGATGATTTCCACTCAGTTTGCCATTCACCTGTGTCAATTGAAGAAAGAGGCTCTCAATTTAGATGTTTCAAGATTGCTTAAAAAAAAAAAAAATGGGGAAATGGTCTCCACTATGAAACAGGGCTTTATTATTGCAGTGATTCCAAAGCCCAATAAAGACCCTTCTCTGACAATTGGAGACCAATTACTTGATTAAATACTGACTACAAATCAACTGCTCTTGTTTATGCCAAAAGATTAAAGAATTGAATAGATACCATTATAAATTAGACTCAAACGGGATTTATCAAGGGCCATCACATAACCTTTAACATTAATTTAGTTTTGGACCTTCTAGATTATTCAGATGCAATTGATTCAGATGTGGTTGTCTTATTTTTGGACTTCTGTAAAGCCTGACACAATTGAACACGAATCTCTCTTTAGGTCACTTACAATTCACCGAAACCAAAAGGTTTATCAAAGTAATTTGCATGTTTTACAAAGATATAAATAGTTCTGTGTTACTAAACCTTAATACATCCAAAAGATTCACTATCAACAGAAGTGTACGACAGGGATGCCCAATTTCGCCATTTTTATTCATTTTGGTTGTGGAACTTCTATCTCTAGATATTCTGAATAATGCAAATCTGCATGGCATAACCATTTTTAACAAAGAAATCAACATTTCCCAACTGCCTGATGATACTGCTCTTTTTTAATAGACAAAGACCAGGTCGCCCATGCCCTTAATGATATGAATGCTTCTATATGTGAAATCTTATGTTTATAAACTCAGGGAAAAAAAGAAACGTCCCCTTTTCAGGACCCTGTCTTTCA
This sequence comes from Oncorhynchus clarkii lewisi, assembly GCF_045791955.1. Classification (NCBI taxonomy): domain Eukaryota; kingdom Metazoa; phylum Chordata; class Actinopteri; order Salmoniformes; family Salmonidae; genus Oncorhynchus; species Oncorhynchus clarkii. The sequence goes on along the minus strand of NC_092167.1, from coordinate 38,969,165 downwards.
AAGATAATTTGAAAATCCCAATAACTACACAGATCTTCATTGTAAAGGGTTTAAACACTGGTTTCCCATGCTTGTTCAAAGAACCATAATTAATGAACATGCACCTGTTACAGCTTACAGAAGGTAGGCAATTAAGGTCACAGTTATGAAAACTTAGGACACTAAAGAGTCCTTTCTACTGACTCTGAAAACACCAAAAGAAAGATGCCCAGGGTCCCTGCTCATCTGCATGAATGTGCCTTAGGCATGCTGCAAGGAGGCATGAGGACTGCAGATGTGGCCAGGGCAATACATTTCAATGTCCGTACTGTGAGACGCCTAAGACAGTGCTACAGGGAGACAGGAAGGACAGCTGATCATCCTCGCAGTGGCAGACCACGTGTAACAACACCTGCATAGAATTGGTACATCAGAACATCACACCTGCGGGGCAGGTAGAGGATAGCAACAACAACTGCCCGTGTTACACCTGGAACGCACAATCCCTCCATCTCAGATTGTCTGCAATCGGCTGAGAGAGGCTGGACTGAGGGCTTGTAGGCCTGTTGTAAAGGCAGGTCCTCACCAGACATCACCGGCAACAACGTCACCTATGGGCACAAACCCACCGTCGCTGGACCAGACAGGACTGACAAAAAGTGCTCTTCACTGACAAAGTTTCGTCTAACCAGGGGTGATGGTTGGATTCGCGTTTATCGTCGAAGGAATGAGAGTTAGTGGGATCGATTTGGAGGTGGAGGGTCCATCATGGTCTGTGGAACTTGTTCAGCTTATGTCTCAGTTGTTGAATCTTATGTTCATACAGATATTTACACATGTTAAGTTTGCTGAAAATAAACGCAGTTGACAGAGGACGTTTCTTTTTTTGCTGAGTTTGAGCCTGATGAAATATATATTCCTATAAAGGACTGTGTTAAATATTTAGGAATATTTGTCAAAAAAACACTTAGACAACATATGAATTTCTCTCCTAAAATTAAGAAAACCAAAAATATATTTAATAATAATTGGCTACAACGGGATCTTCAACGAGTACTTCTGTCCAAGGCAGAGGGACTGTCTCGCTTTGTGTACCCCTCATTATCTTTATTTGTAAATCATTCTACTTGTAAAGAGATCAACAAGACTCGGTCTGGAAGTGTTGGATTTTGTTGACATAAATAACACTTTCAAGATCGACTGGTTGAAAAGATGTTTGATCAATATGGTATTTCATTCCAATAATGTGTTTAGTAAATTGGGAGGTCTTAAATTTGTACTGTAATGTAATTATATTCCTGAAAAATTACCTGCTAGGTTTCACCAACAAGCTTTAATGGCCTGGAAAATGAAAGCTCTTTTGTGGAATAATTCAGACATAACTCTAAGGAATAAGTCATTGTTCTACCCAATCTATCTTGAGAGGAATTTTGACTTTGTTCTTGAGGTTTTTGACAACAGGGGTGAAATTCGTACATATGAACAATTTATAACATTTAATGAGTTTCCAATACCTTTCAGAGTTTATTTCTGTGATCAAAGCCATTCCCAGTGGTCTAACTACACTAATGAAAACCAATCTTAGCTTTGGTGATGATCACAAAGCTTATCCAGAACTTCGTTTGGAAGGCGTGGGCTTAGTTGAGAAATCTTGTAATATATAAAACAAATGATCCATTCACGGAACCAGCTTACGCCTCGAGGAAACATTTTCAGGAACATGCTTATTCCTGACATTGTCTGGAAAAAAGCTTGGTTAAGGCCTTACAAATATTGTATATCAAACTAATTTAATTAAAATTCTACGTAGAATTACATTGATATATATCTTATGTTGTCCAAATTTATGGCTATTGATGATAGGCGTTTTCACTTGTTCTTTGAATGTACATTTGTATTAGAATTTTGGGAAAACCTTGCAGAATACTTATTTAGCATTATGAACACTACCTATGTTGTTTTCGACATGAAGGATGTTACTATTGCAATAACAAGACCATTGAAATTGTGATTTTTTAAAATTCTTGTTGCCAAATACTTTATCTTCTTCAGGATCAGTGTCCCTTCCATGGGAAATTTCCCAGGACAGAGATACAGTTGAAGTCTGAGGCTACCATACAGTTAGGTTGGAGTCATTAAAACTTGTTTTTCAACCACTCCACAAATGTCTTGTTAACAAACTAGAGTTTTGGCAAGTCAGGTCAGGACAGCTACTTCGTGCATAACACAAGTGAGTTTTCCAACAATTGTTTACAGACAGATGATTTCACTTATTCACTGTATCACAATTCCAGTGGGTCAGACGTTTACATACACTAAGTTAACTGTGCCTTTAAACAGCTTGGACAATTCCAGAAAATTATGTCATGGCTTTAGAAGCTTCTGATAGGCTAATTGACATCATTTGAGTCAATTGGAGGTGTACCTGTGTATGTATTTCAAGGCCGACCTTCAAACTCAGTGCCTCTTTGCTTGACCTCATGGGAAAATAGCCCAATTTTTGGGGAAATAGCCCAATTTAGTTTTTTGTCTGGTTCATCCTTGGAAGCACTTTCCAAACGCCTGAAGGTACCACGTTCATTTGTAAAAACAATAGTACGCAAGTATAAACGCCATGGGACCACTCAGCCATCATACCGCTCAGGAAGGAAACGCGTTCTGTACCCTTGAGATGAACGTACTTTTGTGCGAAAAGTGCAAATCAATCCCAGAACAACAGCAAAGGACCCTGTGAAGATGCTGGAGGAAACAGGTACACAAGTATCTATATCCACAGTAAAATGAGTCCTATATCGACATAACCTGAAAGGCCGCTCAGCAAGAAAGACACTGCTATAAAACCGCCATAAAAAAGCCAGACTACGGTTTGCAACTGCATATGGGGACAAAGATCGTACTTTTTGGAGAAATGTCCTCTGGTCTGATGAAACAAAAATAGAACTGTTTGACCATATTAACATCGTTATGTTTGGAGGAAAAAGGGGGAGGCTTGCAAGCTGAAGAACACCATCCCAACTGTGAAGCACAGGGTGGCAGCATCATGTTGTGGGGGTGCTTTGCTTGCAGGAGGGATTGGTGCACTTCACAAAATAGATGGCGTCATGAGGATTGAAAATTATGTGGATATATTGAAGCAACATCTCAAGACATCAGGAAGTTAAAGCTTGGTTTCAAATGTGTCTTCCAAATGGACAATGACCACAAGCATACTTCCAAAGTTGTGGCAAAATGGCTTAAGGACAACAAGTCAAGGTATTGGAGTGGCTATCACAAAGTCCTGACCTCAATCCTATAGAAAATTTGTGGGCAGAACTGAAAAAGTGTGTGCGAGCAAGCAGGCCTAAAAACAGCGTAACAGCGTTACACCAGCTCTGTCAGGAGGAATGGGCCAAAATTCACCCAATTTATTGTGGGAAGCTTGTGGAAGGCTACCCAAAATGTTTGACTCAAGTTAAACAATTTAAAGGCAATGCTACCAAATACTAATCGAGTGTATGTAAACTTCTGACCCACTGGGAATGTGATGAAAGAAATTATAGCTGAAATAAATTATTCTCTCTACTATTATTCGGACATTTCACAGTCTTGAAATAGTTTTTACTAGGATTAAATGTCAGGAATTGTGAAAAACTGAGTTTAAATGTATTTGGCTAAGGTGTATGTAAACTTCCGACTTAAACTGTATCTGATTTTGGCACAAAGCTTAAATTCTTGTTAATCTAACTGCACTGTCTAATTTACAGTAGCTATTACAGTGAAATAATACCATGCTATTGTTTGAGGAGAGTGCACAATTTTGAACATGTTTGAGCAGTCTTGATACACAACTTTGAACAGGAATGCAATAGTTCATTGGATCAGTCTAAAACTTTCCACATACATTGCTGCCACCGAAATGTGTATTGCACCTGGGCTGGAATAATACATTATGGTCTTTCTCTTGCATTTCAAAGATGGTACTTGTTCAATTTTTACCACATCTATTGTGTTATATTCTCCTACATTCCTTTCACAGTTCCACAAACTTAAGTTTTTCCTTTCAAATGGTACCAGGGAATAACAACAAGAATAACATCTTCCTGAATCATTATGAGATTTTTTTCAGATAATTCCAGATATCACACACAAGATGGCGCCGGAGGAGATGGCCGCCGTTTTACGGTCTCCTAACCAATTGTGCTATTATGTGGGGGTTTTTCGCGATACTTGTAAATTATTTTGTACATAATGTTTCTGCAACCGTATCTTACGGCAGAAAAGAGCTTCTAGATATCAGGACAGCGATCACTCACCTCGGATTAGACGAAGATTTCTTCAACAACAACAACAGCAGCAAGCAGGACTCACACGATATTCTCCAAACAACCCACAGGGCAGACATCCCAATTATTGGCAAAAGGAAGCGACGCAGAGGAAGAAGAGCCGGATGCCTCGTCTGGACCCACAGAAGACAACTAGGAAAGCTGCCGTTACCGTCAATATTACTTGCCAACGTACAAACATTGGACAATAAACTAGACGAGGTAAGATCACGGATATCCTACCAACGGGACATAAAAAAACTAATATCCTATGCTTCACGGAATCGTGGCTGAATGACGACATGGATATTCAGCTAGCGGGATACACGCTGCACCGGCAGGATAGAACAGCACACTTCGGTAAGACGAGGAGGGGTGGTCTGTGCATATTTGTAAACAACAGCTGGTGCACGAAATCTAAGGAAGTCTAGATTTTGCAGGCCACACTACTTGCCTAGAGAGTTCTCAGCTATACTTTTCGTGGCTGTTTATTTACCACCACAGACAGATGCTGGCACGAAGACCGCACTCAGCCAGCTGTATAAGGAAATAAGCAAACAGGAAACCACTCACCCAGGTGGCGCTCCTAGTGGCCGGAGACTTTAATGCAGGGAAATTTAAATCAGTTCTACCAAATCTCTATCAACATGTTAAATGTGCAACCAGAGGGAAAAATAATTCTAGATTACCTGTACTCCACACACAGAGACGCGTACAAAGCTCTCCCTTGCCCTCCATTTAGTAAATCCGACCACTACTCTATCCTCCTGATTACTGCTTACAAGCAAAAATTAAAGCAGGAAGCACCAAATGGTCAGATGAAGCAGATGCTAAACTACAGGACTGCTTTGTTATCACAGACTGGAACATGTTCTGGGATTCTTCCGATGACATTGAGGAATACACCACATCAGTCTCTGGCTTTATCAATAAGTGCATTGAGGATGTCGTCCCCACAGTGACTGTACGTACATACCCCAACCAGAAGCCATGGATTACAGGCAACATTTGCACTGAGCTAAAGGGTAGAGCTGCCACTGTCAAGGTGCGGGACTCTAACCCGGAAGCTGACAAGAAATCCCGCTATGCCCTGCGACGAACCATCAAACAGGCAAAGCGTCAATACAGGGCTAAGATTGAATCATACTACACCGGCTCTGACGCTCGTCGGATGTGGCAGGACTTGCAAACTATTACAGACTACAAAAGGGAAGCCCAGCCACGAGCTGCCCAGTGACACGAGCCTACCAGACGAGCTAAATCACTTCTATGCTCGCTTCGAGGCAAGCAACACTGAGGTATGCATGAGAGCATCAGCTGTTCCGGACGACTGTGTGATCATGCTCTCCGTAGCCGATGTGAGTAATACCTTTAAACAGGTCAACATACACAAGGCTGTAGGGCCAGACGGATTACCAGGACGTGTGCTCCGGGCATGTGCTGACCAACTGGCAGGTGTCTTCATTGACATTTTCAACATGTCCCTGATTGAGACTGTAACACCAACATGCTTCGAGCAGACCACCATAGTCCCTGTGCCCAAGACCACAAAGGCAACCTGCCTAAATGACTACAGACCCGTAGCACTCACGTCCATAGCCATGAAGTGCTTTGAAAGGCTGGTAATGGCTCACATCAACACCATTATCCCAGAAACCCTAGACCCACTCCAATTTGTATACCGCCCAAATAAATCCACAGATGATGCAATCTCTATTGCACTCCACACTGCCCTTTCCCACCTGGACAAAAGGAACACCTATGTGAGAATGCTGTTCATTGACTACAGCTCAGCTTTCAACAACGTAGTACCCTCAAAGCTCATCACCAAGCTAAGGATCCTGGGACTAAACACCTCCCTCTGCAACTGGATCCTGGACTTCCTGAAGGGCCGCCCCCAGGTGGTGAGGGTAGGTAGCAACACATCTACCACGCTGATCCTCAACACTGGTGCTCCCCAGGGGTGCGTTCTCAGTCCCCTCCTGTACTCCCTGTTCACCCACGACTGCATGGCCATGCACGACTCCAACACCATCATTAAGTTTGCTGACGACACAACAGTGGTAGGCCTGATCACCGACAACGACGAGACAGCCTATAGGGAGGAGGTCAGAGACTTGGCCGGGTGGTGCCAGAATAACAACCTATCCCTCACTGTAACCAAGACTAAGGAGATGATTGTGGACTACAGGAAAAGGAGCACCGAGCACGTCCCCATTCTCATCGATGGGGCTGTAGTGGAGCAGGTTGAGAGCTTCAAATTCCTTGGTGTCCACATCAACAACAAACTAGATTGGTCCAAACACACCAAGACAGTCGTGAAGAGGGCACGACAAAGCCTATTCCACCTCAGGAAACTGTTCTCTCTACTACCGCATGGCAAGCGGCAAGCAGTACCGGAGTGCCAAGTCTAGGACAAATAGGCTTCAACAGTTTTTACCCCCAAGCCATAAGACTCCTGAACAGGTAACCAAATGGTTACCCGGACTATTTGCATTGTGTGCTCCCCCCAACCCCTCTTTTACGCTGCTGCTACTCTCTGTTTATCTTATATGCTTAGTCACTTTAACTATACATTCATGTACATACTACCTAAATTGGCCCGACCAACCAGTGCTCCCGCACATTGGCTAACCGGGCTATCTACATTGTATCTGCTACTCTCTGTTCACCATATATGCACAGTCACTTTAATGATACCTACATGTACATACTACCTCAATAAGCCTGACTAACAGGTGTCTGTATATAGCCTTGCTACTCTTTTTTCAAATGTCTTTTCACTGTTGTTTTATTTACTTACCTACACACACACACACACACACACACCTTTTTTTTGGCACCATTGGTTAGAGCCTGTAAGTAAGCATTTCACTGTAAGGTTGACAGCTGTTGTATTTGACGCACGTGACAAATAAACTTTGATTTGATCGTTGTTAGTTTGAAAGTAATCAGAGACGAGTTAATTAAAAATGTTTGAAAGCAAAATCGATATGAAAATGTATTTCTCTCTCAGAGTGGTAGGATCATAGGATGCATAACATTTTTCACGTTTTTGGCAAGCCACTGACAAGGCTGCATAATCATTAAAAACAGAACCCATAAACATTCCCTAAACATTCTTCAGGATTTGTCATCAGGATTGGACAACTAGTTCTTATGATCAAACTTTGAACAGAAAAGCGTCAATACAGGGCTAAGATTGAATCATACTACACCGGCTCTGACACTCGTCGGATGTGGCAGGGCTTGCAAACGATTACAGACTACAAAGGGAAGCCCAGCCGCAAGCTGTAGTATGACCCATAAACATTCCCTAAACATTCTTCAGGATTTGTCATCAGGATTGGACAACTAGTTCTTATGATCAAACTTTGAACAGAAATGAACCAAACATTTCTTTACTTCCCTATCCAAGGAAGTTGGATGAGCCCTGGAGAAGTTTCTTCGAGAGCTCCCCTGTCATCCTATGGGTCAGGAGCCCAAATAAAGCACACTGCAGTGTGAGGCAGAGCATAAAGCCACAAGGAATTGGGCGTCAGGAGGACTCCTCAAAGAAGACAGCCATGAAGCCGGGGCTGTCCCACAGGCTGAGGTCAGCCCAGGTCCCAAATAAGGCTAGCCCAACTGGGAGAGCATCTTGGGTCCTTTCACCCCTGAAGGCTCCCTCATGGTTGCTTTGGGTTAGGGGCGTTTCACAGCGTGTGTTCAAGGCAGCTTCGACTGGCTCTGTCTGAGCTCGTTGACTTCCATAAAATCTCAGTATTATTCAGAGTTAAAGCCTCCTGACAGTTATATGAACTTTAGCGTTTTTGTCCCCCCATGGTGGATTATGCTTTAAGAAAAATGTCAATGGTTGTGGATTTGGTCTTTGAAACTTAGTGCTTATTTCCAAATATGGTGCTTTATGCACTCTGGCCGTTGCGGGACATTTCGCTTGTGACATTTATCTTCCTGTCCCTCATTGCATATTCTCAGTTGGTCTGCGTAGGTGGTCTAGTTTCCACCGGCTCACCTCTGCCATTTCAGTTACTTTGTCCATTTGTTTAAAAAAAAGAAAAAAAAAGTCTGCCTTTGTGTCTTGTTGCTGGGCCAAAACATAAGCGTTTGCAGTCACAGTTGATGTTTATGCAGCGGACTGTAAGAGAACACGATTTTCCAGGGCACCCTGGGGGTCTTTTTGTTTTAGCTCTGTGTTGATCCATTAATCGTAGATGAGGACCACCTATGGCATAATATATATCTCGGCCGTGCGTGCCCGAGAAGGGATGAGTCTTGTACGATGAGGCATGACTGAGAAGGACATGGGAACTTCATAAGCGGCCCTTAACATTTGCCCCGATCTGACATTTCAAAGCAAAGTCAACTAAGTGGGGAGGAGCAATTGAAGTGTTCTCTGAGCTGTCTTTATTAGCGAGAGGAGAGGAATATGGCTTCCTATGTACGACTGAGGGAGGAGTTGCTATGGCTTGCGCAATATGCAAGGCAGGAGATTAGCATGTTTATTTTGATATTTTCAGACTGTTAGGAGGCAAGCGGTTCAGTTTTTAAATTGACTGCTTTTTGCAAAGGAATGTAAATGTAACCATGAAAATGGTGCCAGGGAGATTATCACCCTTAACTGAAGCCAATAGAAAACCCATTAGTTTAAGCTGATCTGGAAATTATATGGTATTGATCCTCGGGTAGCTAAGAGCATTTTTCATTCTCAATATTTCCAATTGATCCATTCTGTCATACATAATTACAAAAGAAAAATCGAAAAAAATCATTTTATTAGTGAGTGGCTAATGAATCACAGTGAAAGCAAAACGTATATATTTAACCAATTTCCTTTTTAGACCCATCCACCGTATCTCCTTTTTCTAGTGTGTACAGCATTGTCTTACGTCAGACGTTTGTTGCGCTAGAGTGACGCCATCAAATCGGAAGACAATGGTGTGTACAGTTCATTCCAATGGTGAAATATGTCTTAGGTAAACACAGGTGTTTTCTTTGATTGTGTCTGAATTGTAATTGCATGACAACATGGCCGGTCCATGTACTAGCTTATATTTTCACTTTTTTAAAATTTTTATCACAAATTTATGCCTAGGCATTTATGCATGATCGAAGTTCAGTAATCTCATGTTTCAATAGAAAAGGAGTTGTATAATTTCAGCAAATGCATTTTTTGGAGGCTTAACCTTGAGTCATGGGTGATAAGAAGCCATAGATGCATTATTATGTAGAGGAAGGAGATTGCCTGGGCATCACTGTTCACCCAACCCTCACCTGCTGACACAGTCATTCTCAGCCTTTGCTGATGTGCCCCCTTTTGAATGTGACAGAGGACAGGCACTGTTCAAGAGCTGTCTTCAAACATAACTTCCCAAAATCACAAACTCTGAGACAAACATAGTGATGGAATGGCTTTGTTCCCCACTAGCCAAACGGCACACAAATCACCACTTTGTATTGGAACGACTGCTTTTCTGGACCTCCCATGGGGCGCTGGATGGAGGCCTCATCAGGTCGGGCGTTGGGCGGGGCTGGTAGAGGGGTATTTTCCACTAGCCTTTCCTCCCGATCCAAACCCAGACAGGTGTCTTATCTCCATCACGCAGCACAAGAGCAGCCAATCTCACAGGAAGATGGCGACTGGAATGTGACAAATCCATCTGTTCTGGTTTGAATGTGTATGCTAATTTGAAGTAATAGCCTCTCTGGTGACAGTGAGACGGAACAATTCAATCATGCCATCTGACAGTCGCTTGCCAGCCTTTTCTGTGATATGGTATATATACACACACACACACACATATACATACATACATATATATACGTATGAACCACTGTGTTAGGCCTGAGATTGGCTACAGTGTCTTCAGAAAGTATTCACACCTCTTGACTTTTTCCACATTTTGTTGTGTTACAAATTGGGATTAAAATGGATTTGTCATTCCTTGTCAATGATCTACACAAAATACTGTCAAAGTAGAAAAAAAATCTAACTTTTATTAATGGAAAACAGTAATATGTTTTGATTAGATAAGTATACACACCGCTGAGTCAATACATGTTAGAATCACCTTTGGCAGCGATTACAGCTCTTGAGTCTTTCTGGGTAAAGTCTAAGAGCTTTGCACACCTGGATTGTACAATATTTGTACATTCTTTAAAAAAATCTTTAAGCTCTCAAGTTGGTTGTTGATCATTGCTAGACAGACATATTCAAGTCTTGCCACAGATTTTCAAGCCGATTTAAGTCAGATCTGTAACTAGGCCACTCGGGAGCATTCGCTGTCGTCTTGGTAAGCAACTCCAGTGTATATTTGGCCTTGTGTTTTAGGTTATTGTCCTGCTGAAAGGTGAGTCTCCCAGAGTCTGTTGGAAAGCAGATTGAACCAAGTTTTCCTCTAGGATTTTTCTTGTGCTTAGCTCTATTCTGTTTCTTTTTATCCTAAAAACTCCCTTGTCATTGCCGATGACAAGCATACGCATAATATGATGCAGCTACCACCGTGCTCGAAAATATGAAGAGTGGTACTCAGTGATGTGTTGTTGGACTTTCCCCAAAAATAAATTGACATTTTAAATGTAGCCTTTATTTAACTAGGTAAGTCAGTTAAGAACACATTTTTAAATTACAATGATGGCCTACCGGGGAACAGTGGGTTAACTTTTTCCCTTGTCAGCTTGGGGATTCGATCCAGCAACGTTTTGGTTACTGGCCCAACATAACCACGAGGCTACCTGCGTGTATTCAGGACAAAACGTTTATTTCTTTGCCACATATGTAGCAGTATTCCTTTAGTGCCTTAAACAGGATGCATGTTTTGGAATATTTTTTTTATTCTGCACAGGCTTCCTTTTTTTCACTGTAATTTACAGGTACGTTAGTATTGTGCAGTAACTACAATGTTGTTGATCCATCCTCAGTTATCACAGCCATTAAACTAACCGTTTTAATGTTCATGTTGAAATTCCTGAGCGGTTTCCTTCCTCTCCAGCAACTGAGTTAGGAAGGGCGCCTCTATCTTTGTAGTGACTGTGTGTATTAATACACCATCCAAAGTATGTTCACAGAGGGATCTGTGCAGAAAGATCTATGCTGGCAGGAAAATATATTTTGATTTATTTCCTCAGTAGGTAGGTGATATCAGGATATCTACGCTTGTTCACAGGTGTGATCCACTTATGGAAAAACCATGGGAATTATTGAAAACGCATATGATCCCTACATTGTCACAGTGGATTACTACCCGTCAAAACGATTCTCTGAGAAACGAATATGTCCCTACAATTAGACAGATCACAGAAAGCAAATATTCAGTATACCAATGGACCCTGAGTGGTATAGGACACCATTTGTTTTGAAAAAGCTTGCTCAGACTATCCTGATTTCTCTCGCTGTGCAGCTCCCCTGTTTCGTGCAAATGCACGGTGCTCCGCAATCTTTAAATTAATCTACAGTAGAGGACAGATCATGGAGATTGAGACAGAGCTAAAGAACAAACCACGCCCCCGGTGTTAATTTCGCTTACATCATTCTTTTTACCCATCTCTTCTTTCCTTCGAGGCCTCTTCACTTCTAAGACACTGAATTGGGATAGACACTGCGGACCTGCAAAACGACTAACCAAAATCTAAAACTGACCCTAACCAATCCTTCACCCTTACCATAACCTAATTTGAACTAATTCTGAAATTAAATATTGGTTTGCCGGTCAGGAGTGTCCGTATAACCTTTTCCCACTGAATTGGTTAACAAACTACACTGATCAAAAATAAATGATTTTTCCAAATCCACAAAAAGCTTCTCTCAAATGTTGTGCACAAATTTGTTTACATCCCTGTTAGTGACCATTTCTCCTTTGCCAAGATAATCCATCCACCTGACAGGTGTGGCATATTAAGAAGATGATTAAACAGCATGATCATTACACAGGCTCACCTTGTGCAGGGGACAATAACAGGCCACTCTAAAATGTGCAGTTGTGTCACAACACAATGCCACTGATGTCCCAAGTTCAGGGAGCGTGCAACTGGCATGCTGACTGCAGGAATGTCCAATAAGCGGTTGCCAGAGAATTGAATGCTCCTTTCTCTACCATAAGCCACCTCCAACGTAATTTTAGAGAATTTGGCAGTACGTCCAACCGGCCTCACACCCACACCCGGCCTCACACCCGCAGACCACGTGTATGGCGTTGTGTGGGTGAGCAATTTGTTGATGTCATCGTTGTGAGCAGAGTGCCCCATGGTGGCGGTGGGGTTATGGTATGGGCAGGCATCAGCTACGGACATCAAACACAATTGAAGTTTTAAATCGATTGCAATTTGAATGCACAGATACTGTGAAGAGTCGTGCCATTCATCCACCGCCATCACCTCATGTTTGCGATGATCTGGATCGACGTGTATGACAGCGTGTTCCAGTTCCCGCCAATATCCAGCAATGTAGCACAGCCATTGAGAAGGAGTGGGACAACATTCCCAGGACACAATCAACAACCTGATCAACTCTATGCAAAGGAGATGTGTCACGCTGCATGAGGCAAATGGTCACACCAGATACTGACTGGCTTTCTGATCCACGCCTGATTTTTTAAAAAAAGAGATACACATAGTTGTCAGAAGTTTACATACACATATGTTGGAGCCATTAAAACTCCATTAATTTCTTGTTAACAAACTAGAGTTTTGGCAAGTCGGTTAGGACATCTACGTTGTGCATGACACAAGTAATCTTTCCAAAAAATATTTAAAGACAGATTATTTCACTGTATCACAATGCCAGTGGGTCAGAAGTTTATATACACTAAGTTGACTGCCTTTAAACAGCTTGGACAATTCCAGAAAACAATGTCATGGCTTTAGAAGCTTCTGATAGGCTAACTGACATCATTTGAGTCAATTGGAGGTGTACCTGTGGATGAATTTCAAGGCCTAACTTCAAACTCAGTGCCTCTTTGCTTGACATCATAGGAAAATCAAAAGAAATCAGCCAAGAACTCAGAAAAAAAATTGTAGACCTCCACAAGTCTGGTTCATCCTTGGGAGCAATTTCCAAACACTTGAAGGTACCACGTTCATCTGTACAAACAATAGTACGCAAGTATAAACACCATGGGACCACGCAGCCATCATACCGCTCAGGAAGGAGACGCGTTCTGTCTCCTAGAGTTGAAGGTGCTTTGGTGCGAAAAGTGCAAATCAATCCCAGAACAACAGCAAAGGACCTTGTGAAGATGCTGGAGGAAACAGGAACAAAAGTATCTATATCCACAGTAAAACAAGTCCTATATTGACATAACCTGAAAGGCCGCTCAGCAAGGGAGAAGTAACGCAACTGCTCCAAAACTGCCATAAAAAAGCCAGACTACAGTTTGCAACTGCACATGGGGACAAAGATCATACTTCTTGGAGAAATGTCCTCTTGTCTGATGAAACAAAAATAGAACTGTTTGGCCATAATGATCATCGTTATGTTTGGAGCAAAAAGGGTCAGGCTTGCGAGCCGAAGAACACCATCCCAACTGTGAGGCACGGTGGTGGCAGCATCATGTTGTGGGGGTGCTTTGCCGCAGGAGACACTGGTGCACTTCACAAAATAGATGGCATAATGAGGGAGGAAAATTACGTGGATATATTGAAGCAACACCTCAAGACATCAGTCAGGAAGTTACAGCTTGGTCGCAAATGGGTCTTCCAAAATGGACAATGACCCCAAGTATACTTCCAAAGTTGTGGCAAAATGGCTTAAGGACAACAAAGTTAAGGTATTGGAGTGGCCATAAAAGCCCTGACCTCAATCCTATAGAAAATATGTGTGCAGGAATGAAAAATTGTGTGTGTGCAAGGAGGCTACAAACCTGACTCAGTTACACCAGCTCTGTTAAGAGGAATGGGCCAAAATGCACCCAATTTATTGTGGGAAGCTTGTGGAAAGCTACCCAAAACGTTTGACCCAAGTTGAACAATTTAAAGGCAATGCTACCAAATACACTCAATTAGTATGTACACTTCTGACCCACTGGGAATGATGAAATAAATAATTCTCTATTATTCTGACATTTCACATTCTTAAAATTGTGTTGATCCATACTGACCTAAGACAGGATTTTTTTACGAGGATTAAATGTCAGGAATTGTGAAAAACTGAGTTTAAAATGTATTTGGCTAAGGTGTACAGTGCCTTGCGAAAGTATTCGGCCCCCTTGAACTTTGCGACCTTTTGCCACATTTCAGGCTTCAAACATAAATATATAAACTGTATTTTTTTGTGAAGAATCAACAACAAGTGGGACACAATCATGAAGTGGAACGACATTTATTGGATATTTCAAACTTTTTTAACAAATCAAAAACTGAAAAATTGGGCGTGCAAAATTATTCAGCCCCCTTAAGTTAATACTTTGTAGCGCCACCTTTTGCTGCGATTACAGCTGTAAGTCGCTTGGGGTATGTCTCTATCAGTTTTGCACATCGAGAGACTGACATTTTTTTTCCCCATTCCTCCTTGCAAAACAGCTCGAGCTCAGTGAGGTTGGATGGAGAGCATTTGTGAACAGCAGTTTTCAGTTCTTTCCACAGATTCTCGATTGGATTCAGGTCTGGACTTTGACTTGGCCATTCTAACACCTGGATATGTTTATTTTTGAACCATTCCATTGTAGATTTTGCTTTATGTTTTGGATCAAGACAAATCTCCGTCCCAGTCTCAGGTCTTTTGCAGACTACATCAGGTTTTCTTCCAGAATGGTCCTGTATTTGGCTCCATCCATCTTCCCATCAATTTTAACCATCTTCCCTGTCCCTGCTGAAGAAAAGCAGGCCCCAACCATGATGCTGCCACCATCATGTTTGACAGTAGGGATGGTGTGTTCAGCTGTGTTGCTTTTACGCCAAACATAACGTTTTGCAAAAAGTTCAATTTTGGTTTCATCTGACCAGAGCACCTTCTTCCACATGTTTGGTGTGTCTCCCAGGTGGCTTGTGGCAAACTTTAAACAACACTTTTTATGAATATCTTTAAGAAATGGCTTTCTTCTTGCCACTCTTCCATAAAAGGCCAGATTTGTGCAATATACGACTGATTGTTGTCCTATGGACAGAGTCTCCCACCTCAGCTGTAGATCTCTGCAGTTCATCCAGAGTGATCATGGGCCTCTTGGCTGCATCTCTGATCAGTCTTCTCCTTGTATGAGCTGAAAGTTTAGAGGGACGGCCAGGTCTTGGTAGATTTGCAGTGGTCTGATACTCCTTCCATTTCAAAATTATCGCTTGCACAGTGCTCCTTGGGATGTTTAAAGCTTGGGAAATCTTTTTGTATCCAAATCCGGCTTTAAACTTCTTCACAACAGTATCTCGGACCTGCCTGGTGTGTTCCTTGTTCTTCATGATGCTCTCTGCGCTTTTAACGGACCTCTGAGACTATCACAGTGCAGGTGCATTTATACGGAGACTTGATTACACACAGGTGGATTGTATTTATCATCATTAGTCATTTAGGTCAACATTGGATCATTCAGAGATCCTCACTGAACTTCTGGAGAGAGTTTGCTGCACTGAAAGTAAAGGGGCTGAATAATTTTGCACGCCCAATTTTTCAGTTTTTGATTTGTTAAAAAAGTTTGAAATATCCAATAAATGTCGTTCCACTTCATGATTGTGTCCCACTTGTTGTTGATTCTTCACAAAAAAAATACAGTTTTATATCTTTATGTTTGAAGCCTGAAAAGTGGCAAAAGGTCGCAAAGTTCAAGGGGGCCAAATACTTTCGCAAGGCACTGTATGTAAACTTCCGACTTCAACTGTATATTCCCAGTCATGTGAAATCCATAAATTAGGGCCTAATATCCTAATATATGAACTGTAACTCAGTAAAATCTTTGAAGTTTTTGCATGTTGAGAAAAGAAAATCCAGACAATCACATTGTAGGATTTTTAATGAATTTATTTGCAAATTATGGTGGAAAATAAGTATTTGGTCAATAACAAAAGTTTATCTCAATACTTTGTTATATACCCTTTGTTGGCAATGACAGAGGTCAAACGTTTTCTGTAAGTCTTCACAAGGTTTTCACACACTGTTGCTGGTATTTTGGCCCATTCCTCCATGCAGATCTCCTCTAGAGCAGTGATGTTTTGGGGCTGTTGCTGGGCAACACGGACTTTCAACTCCCTCCAAAGATTTTCTAAGGGGTTGAGATCTGGAGACTGGCTAGGCCACTCCAGGACCTTGAAATGCTTCTTACGAAGCCACTCCTTTGTTGCCCGGGCGGTGTGTTTGGGACCCAGCCACGTTTCATCTTCAATGCCCTTGCTGACGGAAGGAGGTTTTCACTCAAAATCTCACGATACATGGCCCCATTCATTCTTTCCTTTGCACGGATCAGTCGTCCTGGTCCCTTTTTAGAAAAACAGCCCCAAAGCATGATGTTTCCACCCCCATGCTTCACAGTAGGTATGGTGTTCTTTGGATGCAACTCAGCATTCTTTGTCCTCCAAACACGACGAGTTGAGTTTTTACCAAATAGTTATATTTTGATTTCATCTGACCATATGACATTCTCCCAATCTTCTTCTGGATCATCCAAATGCTCTCTAACAAACTTCAGACGGGCCTGGAAATGTACTGGCTTAAGCAGGGGGACACGTCTGGCACTGCAGGATTTGAGTCCCTGGAGGTGTAGTGTGTTACTGATGGTAGGCTTTGTTACTTTGGTCCCATCTCTCTGCAGGTCATTCACTAGGTCCCCCCGTGTGGTTCTGGAATTTTTGCTCACCGTTCTTGTGATCATTTTGACCCCACAGGGTGAGATCTTGCGTGGAGCCCAAGATTGAGGGAGATTATCAGTGGTCTTGTATGTCTTCCATTTCCTAATAATTGCTCCCACAGTTGATTTCTTCAAACCAAGCTGCTTACCTATTGCAGATTCAGTCTTCCCAGCCTGGTGCAGGTCTACAATTTTGTTTCTGCTAATTAATTGTAAAAGTTCTGTATAGGAGAAATTATAGGGGAAACATGACACTAATAAGCCTTGGTGAACAATCCCAATTAAGACAATTTTATAGTTCATTTAATAAATTAAATACAAATCACAGTATGCATTTTTATGTTTAATTTGCATGATACACATTACCTATTGGCCACATTAAACGGTCCTGGACAGTCATTCTGAAAAGTACTTTTCCTGTCATGGCTAATTACCGGGACGTTTGAAAAGACAGACTGAGTTGACGGGGGATTTATATTCATGAGTTCGCCTTGACTGACAGCTCTTTGAAACGCCTACAGTGCCTTCGGAAAGTATTCAGACATCTTGACTTCTTCTACAGTTTGTGACGTTACAGCCTCATTCAATCGCCCCCCCCCCCCCTCAATCTACACACAATACCCCATAATGACAAAACATTAAATATACATTTACATCAGTATTCAGACCCTTTACACAGTACTTTGTTGAAGCACCTTTGGCAGCGATTACAGCCTCGAGTATTTTGGGGTATGACGCTACAAGCTTGGAACTAGAGGTCGACCGATTAATCGGAATAGACGATTAATTAGGGCCGATTTCAAGTTTTCATAACAATCGGTAATCGGTATTTTTGGACACTGATTTGCCTATTTTTTTAAAATATATATTTTTTTACACCTTTATTTAACTAGGCAAGTCAGTTAAGAACACCTTATTTCCAATGATTTTTCAACGCCGATACCGATTATTGGAGGACCAAAAAAAGCCGATACCGATTAAATCGGCCGATTAAGAAATGTATTTGTAATAATGACAATTACAACAATACTGAATTAACACTTATTTTAACGTAATATAATACATCAATAGAAATCAATTTAGCCTCATAAATAATGAAACATGTTCATCGGAAATCAATTTAGCCTCAAATAAATAATGAAACATGTTCAATTTGGTTTAAATAAGGCAAAAACAAAGTGTTGGAGAAGTAAAAGTGCAATATGTGCCATGTAAGAAAGCTAACGTTTGAGTTCCTTGCTCAGAACATGAGAACATATGAAAGTTGGTGGTTCCTTTTAACATGAGACTTCAATATTCCACGGTAAGAGGTTTTAGGTTGTAGTTAATATAATATTTATAAGACTATTTCTCTCTATGCCATTTGTATTTCATATACCTTTGACTATTGGATGTTCTTATAGGCACTATAGTATTGCCAGTGTAAAAGTATAGCTTCCGTCCCTCTCCTCGCCCCTACCTTGGCTCGAACAAGGAACACATCGACAACAGCCACCCTCGAAGCAGCGATACCGTTCGCTCCACAAAAGCCGCGGCCCTTGCAGAGGGAATAACTACTCCAAGTCTCAGAGCGAGTGACGTTTGAAACGCTATTAGCGCGCACCCCACTAACTAGCTAGCCATTTCACATAGGTTACACCAGCCATTAGGTTGATAGGCTTGAAGTCATAAACAGCGCTGTGCTTGCGAAGAGCTGCTGGCAAAACACACGAAAGTGCTGTTTGAATGAATGCTTACGAGCCTGCTGGTGTCTACCATCGCTCAGTCAGACTGCTATAACAAATCATAGACTTAATTATAACGTAACACACAGAAATACGAGCCTTAGGTCATTAATATGGTCGATTCCGGAAACTATCATTTCGAAAACGTTTATTATTTCAGTGAAATACGGAACCGTTCGGTATTTTATCTAACGGGTGGCTTCCCTAAGTCTAAATATTCTTGTTACATTGCACAACCTTCAATGTTCTGTCATAATTACGTAAAATTCTTGCAAATTAGTTTGCAAAGAGCCAGGCTGCCCAAACTGTTGCATATACCCTAACTCTGCATGCAATGAATGCAAGAGAAGTGACAATTTCACCTGGTTAATATTGCCTGCTAACCTGGATTTCTTTTAGCTAAATATGCAGGTTTAAAAATACATACTTCTGTGTATTGATTTTAAGAAAGGCATGGGTGTTTATGGTTAGGTACAGTCGTCCAACGATTGTAGTTTTTTCGCAAATGTGCTTTTGTTAAATCATCCCCCAGCGTTGCATCGATTACATGCAACGCAGTACACACTAGATAAACTAGTAATATCATCAACCATGTGATTATGATAACTAGTGATTATGATTGATTGATTGTTTTTATAAGATCATTTTAATGCTAGCAACTTACCTTGGCTTCTACTGCATTCGCGTAACAGGCAGTCTCCTCGTGGAGTGCAATGAGAGGCAGGTGGTTAGAGCGTTGGACTAGTTAACTGTAAGGTTGCAAGATTGGAACCCCTGAGCTGACAAGGTGAAAATCTGTCATTCTGCCCCTGAACAAGGCAGTTAACCCACCGTTCCTAGGCCGTCATTGAAAATCAGAATGTGTTCTTAACTGACTTGCCTAGTTAAAGGTCTAAAATGTTTTATTTAAAAAATATATATATGTATATATATTTTTAAAAAAAATCGGCCCCAATTAAATCGGCCACTCGGCCACGATTTAATCGGTCGGACCTCTACTCCAAACCAAGTGACCATGCTGAAATCTGAATGCTGAATGAAAAACCTTTTACAGTGAACATGCTATTAACATGAGGGAGCAAAGAGCAATCAGTGTCAATTTCATCTTTCCATTACTCTAGTCAGAAGTGAATCTCTGACAATTTGTGCAAATCAAAACACACAACATCGAGCCACTCAACCAAAATTCTAAAGGTTACAGCTGATGCGTGGCGAACACATGTCAGATCAAACAAGAAGGAGAGCAAAGAGAGAAATGGAGAGAGAATGAAAGGCTTTGGCTGCTTTGTTGCCCTCAGCAACACGTCATGATAACAGAGCGAAAGACAGCCCTATAAACAAGCTCTTGTTGAAGTGAGTCGAGAATGAAGGCAAGAGAATCACCCTTGTTTGATGAGCAACATTGGATATCCTTTAATCTCGGCAATCCAAAAATCTAATCTTATTTGGCCTCGTGTGACTGCCGGAACCAGGGCAGATCCTCTTTGGTAGTAGACAAGTCCACACAGACCTTCGCTTGAAAAATTAGAGGCAATAGTACTGTTTGTCCAGCCAGTATACACTTCCTTTAATTCTGACAATTTATGATGAAGATGAATCAAGAAATCTGTCATTCATTTTGACATTTTTGCAGAGATCTTAATCGCACAATTTTGCATCTGACTAGGATGTTTGGGGCAATATGAGGACGAGTCATATCTCGTTGAACGACAACATGCATTTCATTGAAGAATCCCTACCGTTGACCAATCGCCGAGGGGGCGTCGACTTTAGCTACTGACTTCAGCTCGACCTCGGGAAAAATAACGTGCCCGAACAGCTGAAAAATCCCTTGCCGTAGTCCAAAACGTCATCATAATATATGCATGAACTGTTCCGAACTTTAAATCTATTACATTTTGTTCATCAATCAAGATGATCATGGCTCGTATTCATACTGCATCTTAGGAGTGCTGATCGGATCAGGTCCCCCCTGTCCATATAATCATTTTCATGATATAAAAAGGCAAAACTAGTGTTAGATCAGCACTCCTACTCCGAGACACTTTATGTATACAGGCTCAGATCACTATTCAATCACGGTTCAGTGTCGCTACACAATGTTTTGTATCCAACGTTTCTGTCCACATAGGGTCTATTTTCTTTTCAATCTCTACTGTATAGAGACTGCACGGAAGTTGCAGCGATGGGACAAGACAGCAACCACCAATATCGCCAGCCGGACAGTGTTTCCTCCGACACATTGGTGCAGCTGGCTTCCGGGTTAAGCGAGCACTGTGTCAAGAAGCAGTGCGGCTTGGCAGGGTCGTGTTTCGGAGGACGCATGGCTCTCGACCGTCGCCTCTCCCGAGTCTGTAGGGGAGTTGCAGTGATGGGACAAGACTAACTACCAATTGGATATCACAAAATTAGGAATAAAAAAGGTTAAAGGAGAACTTGTTCTCAACTGGCCTACCTGGTTAAATAAAAGGTGAAATAAAAAAATAAGTACAAAAAAATAATAAAAACAATCTTCCTAGGTTTAACAGCTTTAAGTTATTTCTATTAGTTATTTAGTCATTACTTCGTGCACCGTGTTACTGCGTCTCTCCACAGGCAGCCCAATTCTAATATTTATTTTCACTCATTTAATTCTGGAAAAAGATCTGATGTGATTGGTCAAAAGACCAATTAGTGGAAAGATATCAATAGGCCTGCCTGTGTAAACGCAGCCCGTGTTCCCCCGTCTTCCCTAAGCTATGGGTACCTTAGATAGAAATAGAATGCCATTCTATGGGTACAGGCCTTGCAGTAGAGTTCTAATACACCTTTGGGGGGGGGGGGGGGGGGGGGTGGGGGGGGGCAACATGGCTAGTGCAATGCAAATAGTCCATCCCTAAACAAACTACATAAAGCCACATATATAAGCATGCCCATTAAAAAAAAAATTGAACTAAGAACAGATATATCCCTTGGATCACTCTAGACTTGACTGCCCTTGACCAGCACAAAAACATCCTGTGGTGTACTGCATTTGTATTGAATAGCCCCCGCGATATGCAACTTTCAGGGAAGCTAGAAACCAATATACACAGGCAGTTAGGCAAGCAAAGGATACATTTGCATCCTTTAGCACAAACTCCCAAACATTCTGGGACACTAAAGTCCATGGAGAATAAGAGCACGTCCTCCCAGCTGCCCACTGCTCTGAGGCTAGGAAACACTGTCACCACTGATAAATCCACTATAATTAATTTCAATAAGCATTTTTCTACGGCTGGCCATGCTTTCCACCTGGCTACCCCTACCCTGGCCAACAGCTCTGCAGCCTCCACAGCAACTTGCCCAAGCCTTCCCCACTTCTCCTTCACACAAATCCAGACAGCTGATGTTCTGAAAGAGATGCAAAATCTGGACCCCAACATATCAGCTGGGCTAGACAATCTGGACCCTCTCTTTCTAAAATTATCCGCCGCAATTGTTGCATCCCCTATTACTAGCCTGTTCAACCTCTCTTTCGTGTAGAGATTCCTAAAGCTTGGAAAGCTGTCGCGGTTATCCCCCTCTTCGAAAGGGGGAGACACTCTTAGACCCAAACTGGTACAGACCTATATCTATCCTACCCTGCCTTTCTAAAGCCATTTCGAATCATTTCGAATCCCACCGTACCTTCTCAGCTATGCAATCTGGTTTCCGAGCTGGTCATGGGTGCACCTTAGCCACGCTCAAGGTCCTAAATGACATTATAACCGCCATCGATAAAAGACAGTACTGTGCAGCCGTATTCATCAACCTGGCCAAGGCTTTCGACTCTGTCAATCACCACATTCAAGACAACAGCCTTGGAATTCTCAAATGACTGCCTTGCCTGGTTCACAAACTATTTTTCAGATAGAGTTCCGTGTGTCAAATCGGAAAGCCTGTTGTCGGATCCTCTGGCAGTCTCTATGGGAGTGCCACAGGGTTCAATTCTCGGGTCGACTCTCTTCTCTGTATACATCAATGATGTCGTTCTTGCTGCTGGTGATTCTCTGATCCACCTCTACGCAGACGACATCATTTTGTATACTTCTGGCCTTTATTTGGACACTGTGTTAACAAACCTCCAGATGAGCTTCAATGCCATACAACACTCCTTCTGTGGCCTCAACGTGCTCTTAAATGCATGCTCTTCAACCGATCACTGCCTGCACACGCCCGCCCGTCTAGCATCACTACTCTGGACGGTTCTGACTTAGAATATGTGGACAACTACAAATACCTAGGTGTCTGGTTAGACTGTAAACTCTCCTTCCAGACTCACATTAAGCAGCTCCAATCCAAAGTTAAATCTAGAATCAGCTTCCTATTTCGCAACAAAGCCTCCTTCACTTATGCTGCTAAACATACCCTCGTAAAGCTGACTATCCTATCGATCCTTGACTTCGGCGATGTCATTTATAAAATAGCCTCCAACAGTCTACTCAGCAAATTGGATGTAGTCTATCACAGTGCCATCTGTTTTGTCACCAAATCCCCATTTACTACCCACCACTGCGACCTGTATGCTCTCGTTGGCTAGCCCTTGCTTCATACTTGTCGCCAAACCAACTGGTTCCAGGTCATCTATAAGCCTTTGCTAGGTAAAGCCCCGCCTTATCTCAGCTTACTGGTCACCATAGCAACACCCACCCCCAGCACATGCTCCAGCAGGTACAGTGCCTTGCGAAAGTATTCGGCCCCCTTGAACTTTGCGACCTTTTGCCACATTTCAGGCATCAAACATAAAGATATAAAACTGTATTTTTTTGTGAAGAATCAACAACAAGTGGGACACAATCATGAAGTGGAACGACATTTATTGGATATTTCAAACTTTTTTAACAAATCAAAAACTGAAAAATTGGGCGTGCAAAATTATTCAGCCCCTTTACTTTCAGTGCAGCAAACTCTCTCCAGAAGTTCAGTGAGGATCTCTGAATGATTCAATGTTGACCTAAATGACTATTGATGATAAATACAATCCACCTGTGTGTAATCAAGTCTCCGTATAAATGCACCTGCACTGTGATAGTCTCAGAGGTCCGTTAAAAGCGCAGAGAGCATCATGAAGAACAAGGAACACACCAGGCAGGTCCGAGATACTGTTGTGAAGACGTTTAAAGCCGGATTTGGATACAAAAAGATTTCCCAAGCTTTAAACATCCCAAGGAGCACTGCGCAAGTGATAATATTGAAATGGAAGGTGTATCAGACCACTGCAAATCTACCAAGACCTGGCCGTCCCTCTAAACTTTCAGCTCATACAAGGAGAAGACTGATCAGAGATGCAGCCAAGAGGCCCATGATCACTCTGGATGAACTGCAGAGATCTACAGCTGAGGTGGGAGACTCTGTCCATAGGACAACAATCAGTCGTATATTGCACAAATCTGGCCTTTATGGAAGAGTGGCAAGAAGAAAGCCATTTCTTAAAGATATCCATAAAAAGTGTTGTTTAAAGTTTGCCACAAGCCACCTGGGAGACACACCAAACATGTGGAAGAAGGTGCTCAGATGAAACCAAAATTGAACTTTTTGGCAACAATGCAAGACGTTATGTTTGGCGTAAATGCAACACAGCTGAACACACCATCCCCACTGTCAAACATGGTGGTGGCAGCATCATGGTTTGGGCCTGCTTTTCTTCAGCAGGGACAGGGAAGATGGTTAAAATTGATGGGAAGATGGATGGAGCCAAATACAGGACCATTCTGGAAGAAAACCTGATGCAGTCTGCAAAAGACCTGAGACTGGGACGGAGATTTGTCTTCCAACAAGACAATGATCCAAAACATAATGCAAAATCTACAATGGAATGGTTCAAAAATAAACATATCCAGGTGTTAGAATGGCCAAGTCAAAGTCCAGACCTGAATCCAATCGAGAATCTGTGGAAAGAACTGAAAACTGCTGTTCACAAATGCTCTCCATCCAACCTCACTGAGCTCGAGCTGTTTTGCAAGGAGGAATGGGGAAAAAAAATGTCAGTCTCTCGATGTGCAAAACTGATAGAGACATACCCCAAGCGACTTACAGCTGTAATCGCAGCAAAAGGTGGCGCTACAAAGTATTAACTTAAGGGGGCTGAATAATTTTGCACGCCCAATTTTTCAGTTTTTGATTTGTTAAAAAAGTTTGAAATATCCAATAAATGTTGTTCCACTTCATGATTGTGTCCCACTTGTTGTTGATTCTTCACAAAAAAATACAGTTTTATATCTTTATGTTTGAAGCCTGAAATGTGGCAAAAGGTCGCAAAGTTCAAGGGGGCCGAATACTTTCGCAAGGCACTGTATATTTCACTGGTCATCCCCAAAGCCAACTCCTAATTTGGCTGCCTTTCCTTCCAGTTCTCTGCTGCCAATGACTGGAACGAATTGCAAAAATCACTGAAGCTGGAGACATATCTCCCTCACTAACTTTAAACATCAGCTGTCAGAGCAGCTCACAGATCATTGCACCTGTACATAGCCCACCCAACTACCTCATCCCCATATTGTTATTTATTTATTTGCTCCTTTGCACCCCGGTATCTCTACCATCACATCATCTTCTGCACATCTATCACTCCAGTGTTAATGCTAAATTCTAATTATTTCACCACTATGGCCTATTTATTGTCTCATCCCCCTAATCTTATTACATTTGCACACACTCTATATAGATTTTTCTATCGTATTATTGACTGTACGTTTGTTTATCCCGTGTGTAACTCTGTGTTGTTTGTGCCGCACTGCTTTGCTTTGTCTTGGCCAGGTTCCCAGTTGTAAATGAGAACTTGTTCTCAACTGGCCTACCAGGTTACATAAAAGGTTAAACAAAAACATAAAAACACAACATGCAACAAATTCAACGATTTTACTGAGTAACAGTTCATAGAAGGAAATCAGTCAATATAAATAAATCCATTTGGCCCTAATTTATGGATTTCACATGACTGGGTAGGGGCACAGCCATGGGTGGACCTGATAGGGCATAGGCCCAGCCAATCAGATGTTGTTTTTCCACACAATAGGGCTTTATTCGACAGAAATACTCCTCAACACCACCCCCCTCTTCTCAGACAATCTCGCAGTTGAAGAGGCCGGTGGTGGAGGTCCTGGTCTGCGGTTGTGGGGCTAGTTGGACGTACTGCCAAATTCGCTAAAACAATATTGGAGGCGGCTTATGGTAGAGAAATAAACATTCATTTATCTGGCAACAGCTCTTATACATTCCTGCAGTCAGCATGCCAATTGCACACTTCCTGAAAATGTAAGACATCTGTGGGGACCTGATCCAATCAGCACTCCTGTGTTGTGACAAAACTGCACATTTTAGAGCGGCCTTGTTCCCAGCACAAGGTGCACCTGTGTAATGATTATGCTGTTTAATCAGCTTCTTGATATGCTACAGCTGTCAGGTGGATGGACAAACAAATTTGTGCACAAAATTAGAGCGAAAATCTTTGTGTATGGAAAATATCTGATCTTTTATTTCAGCTCATGAAACCAAAACTTGACATTTATATATGTTTGTTCAGTATAGATGAAGCTCAACCAATGAAACTGACTTGTTTGATTTCACTGTATAAAGTCAAGAGCAGCTGATGTAAGCTAGTTTCAATGGAGCCTATTGAGGGGAGGAAGGTTGATCTGTTTGATACCATTCCATTGACGCTATTCCAGCCATTAATATGAGCCGTTCTTTTAGCAGCCCCCACTGCCTAGTTTATAAAGGGAAAAACTTTATTAAGCTACTTCGATGAAGAGACTTTCGTAGCAGGTTAGGAGACTGATGTCAACGTTAGGAAAATTATAAACTAAAATGCTTTCCTAACCTGCTAAGAAAATCACTATCGAAGTGGTTAAGTGTCCCTAGTTTCTAAGATAACATGATGGAGAAAAGCCCTCAAGGTTACGACCTGTTAAAGTTCACGCCGACACAACAACTGACTAGTTTATAAAGGGAAAAACTTTATTAAGCTACTTCGATGAAGAGACTTTCGTAGCAGGTTAGGAGACTGATGTCAACGTTAGGAAAATTATAAACTAAAATGCTTTCCTAACCTGCTAAGAAAATCACTATCGAAGTGGTTAAGTGTCCCTAGTTTCTAAGATAACATGATGGAGAAAAGCCCTCAAGGTTACGACCTGTTAAAGTTCACGCCGACACAACAACTGACTAAGGCGACAATTGCAATGGAGTTTAAAACTTAGGTTACATTTGAGCTGTCAGGCAGGTGAATATTACATTTTTTTGACGATAATCTTGGTCCAATGAAGGCATCCCGGTTTTGTGGAGAAGGTGGCCACGTGACGGAGCCAGGCTGCAATACAGCTGTCGGTCGTTTAATACACTGCGCCGGAGAAGCAAGCGGGTAGAAAGACTCGACGAGAGAAGAATAAAATCTGTTCCGAACAAATATTATACTCACTCGTTGCGACACAACAGACCATGGACGGTTATGCGCTGACAGAAGATGAGCTGTTTTCCTCCTGCCTCCCGAATCTCACCTGGGAGAATTCCTACGAGCAGGTAGGAATGTGACTCCTCAGTCTTCCTCGCCGACTCAGTTAAAGTATCAATGCTGTCCTTTGCCGCGTGCAGGTGCATGATTTGGGAGTCATCCAATTCCCTTGCTAAACACAGTAAATAGCCCGTATGTATACTTAATACGCGTGGTAGGAAATAGTGCAAAGCAATTTAACCGTGTCTCTTGGCAAATGCGACAATTCAGTTGAAGCGGTTTTTTTTTTTACGATCCTGGCATCGGCGTCTCATCATGTAGGCTACTTTACTGCACTACACCCCTCAAACTCAACTCGGGACCTCGAAGCAAAATCCACTCATTTTTTTCATTGTTCCCCTCTAATCAGGGACTGATTTAGACCTGTAACACCATGTGGGTGTAATTTAATTATCAGGTAGAATAGAAAACCAGCAGGCTCCGGACTTGGTAGGGTAAGAGTTGAGTACCCCTGCACTACACTGTCAGTTTACCTGGAATCCCGACGTTTAATTGCATTGCATTGGATTATATGGCGGGCATAATTGAATGAGGAAAGTTTCCACTCACAACCTCTACAAGTCAGAGTGTTGAATCAAATATTATTTTAAGGTATTTTACCGGTTGTAGGAAAGTATAATTACATTAACTTTTCAAAGTGCTGGGTTCAGATTACTATCACTTGAAGCATGTGCACAAGATAAGAGTACATGCAGGAAAAGCATGCATGCTTACCAAATTCATGCACGTGTTTACATGGTTCTGTCCATGCTTCAGAATATCTGAATGCACTACCAGTTCTTTGAAAAGTTTATGTATTTATACTTTCCTGTGGATATTGTTTCACATTCCAAAAACATTCCCAAGCCTGAGTGCTTGGGCATCCCACTAAATAAACTTATTCTTATCAGGTGACATCACCCCTTCAATATAGGTCCCTACCTTATTGACGTTTAGGGTAGGGATGTCCCAATGATCCAAGATAGCACTAACTCTTAAGTATATCCTTAACTGTCATACATAACACATTATGAAATTGCTAAATTATACTGCACTACCAAGCAAAAAGGCAGTAACTGCTCAGTGTGGAACTGAGAAATGGCTTTTATTTACCTTGGTTTCACAGTATGCAGTTACTGCTAACATGACCCCCATTTCTCCAAAACACTATACAATAGAGGCAGGATACTTGCTTAATGCTTAAGCATGTATTTAATGTAGCAAATATTATATTAACTAATTTTCGGCCAAATGAGCAGTTGCTGCCTTTATGCTTGGTAGGGCAGTATAGGTCATAGACTAACTTTGTATTTAAACTATGCACTATCTTACTAATTTAACGTTTCATTTAATAGGCCTATACTGCCGCTGTCCCACTCAACAACATAGTTTTACATTTCCATCTGCTGGCATCTGAAACTTTTGGTTTGGTTTGCTACTTGTGATATGCTGATAGAATCAAACCCGGTCCTGGCCGTTCTGCTGTCCTAAGAAAAAAATGCTGCCCAATTGCTTCCCCGCAAAACCAGAATAGTCCCAGTAAGCAAAATGACATTGAAAAGACATCTAAAATCCGTATTTTCCAGACTTTGAAGTTAGATTGATTTTAGGTTCTGAATGAAAGGTGAAAGTACGTATTTTCCAGACTTTTATGTAATATGTAAATGTGTTCTCCAGATGTTGAAATCCGGTTCCTTCTGAATGATAATTTGAAATATATATTTTTTGTCCTAAAGGCGTCGGGCTGGCTGTGCTTACTGGGGTGTAGCTTACAGTGACGCCCTGAAATGGCATTTTTATGAATGCCCATCTATGTAGTAGGTCTACAGTTTGTAAAACACTAAAAAAAGACATTGGTCCGTGCTTACTGGCTTGTAGCCTACCGTGTCTGCCAATGGAAATGTATGAATGCTTATTCATGTGGTAGGCCTACCGTTTGTAAAACAGGCAGTTGCATTAGCTCTGAATATCAGTTACCCAAGTTTATCAGGAGTTACCCAAGTTTATCAGGAGTTATCCTGAGCCTATTTGCCTTAAGTTTCAATTTGTTTACACAGTGGGAAATGCAGAAGTATTTTTTTTCTCTCACTATGATCAGCTCATCACAAATGTACGGATACAAACTTGAAACCACTGATAATGACAATTTAGCCCACGGGGTGAAACTCCTGGACAGCAGCTGTGAGTAGTCTGATACGGCGGTTAAGAGCGTTGTACTAGTAATCGAAAGGTCGCTGGTTCAAATCCCTGAGCTGACTAAGTGAAAAATCGGTCGATGTGCCCTTGACCAAGGCACTAAACTCTAATTGCTCCTGTAATTGACCAAAATGTATATATCCATTCCATATTGTCCATTTTACATTGACCTGTCCTGTTTTTAGGATGTGTTTGTTAACATGTCAGCACATTTTTTTATTTGAATGGTTAGGCTATTTGATCAGAGAGAACTGCATGATGTAAAAAGCAGAGGTGTGGACTCGAGTCACATGACTTGGACTCGAGTCACAAATATGATGACTTGCAACTTGACTTTGATTTTAACACCAATGACTCGTGACTTAACTTGGACTTGAGCCTTTTGACTCGAACTGACTTGATACCCCCCCCCCCAAGCCCAAATATTAAAAATGATGCTATTAAAAAAAGTGTGCTGCGCATCAACTCTTCATTTAACGGATTACAGTTTGAAACGGACAGCAGCCAATCAGATTGTGCCAGCTGAGAAAAAGTTGTGTGTGGCAGTGCAGAGGAATGTCGGTGGGTGAATTCAGACAGAGCCCTTGGAAAGATGATACCCAAAATTATTATTTTTGGATATAAAGACTACACAGTAAGTAGTCAAGAAAAACGGATTGCAACTTGCTAAACATGCAAGAAGAAAATTACAGACGGAGGCGCAACAACCTCCAACTTTGTTCAACATTTGAAGCTGCATAAAGAACGGTAAGTCATGGCTAATATAGCCGACAGCTATATATAGCTTTTCTAGTGTAGCATGTAGGCTAACGTAACGTTAAATCAATGAGCCTCCACACAGTCAGGAAGTTTGGGAACGTGATCATTGCACCCACAATTAAGCTACAACTGGCTAGGCAGTTGGTAGCCTAAATCCTGCCTGATGTTACTGCTGTTCCTAAAACCGTTGACATACGTTAGCCTACTGTACCCACACACAGCGAGTGTGTGTTTGTGTGTTAAGGTTAGGCGATTGTGTACAAGCATACATCGCCCGATTGCGCCCCATAGCGATAGTCGATTGCTATGGGGGGAGGGGCGGGTCTTTCTCATGGCTACCATTTCCATGTATTTCCATGGAAATATTATATTTATTTGGAAACTAATAAATATATATTTTTTTAAAGCATACCATGATATGGACTTGGTCTTTTACCAAATAGGGATATATTCTGTATACCTCCCCTACCTTGTCACAACACAACTGATTGGCTCAAATGCATTAAGAAATTCCACAAATTAACTTTTAACTAGGCACACCTGTTAATTTAAATTCATTCCCGGTCACTACCTCATGAAGCTGGTTGAGAGAATGCCGAGAGTGTGCAAAGCTGTCAAGGCAAAGGGTGGCTACTTTGAAGAATCTCAAAATATAGTATATTTCTTAGTTTTGATGTCGTCACTATTATTCTAAAATTTTGAAAATAGTAAAAATGTAAGAAAAACCCTTGCATGAGTAGGTGTCCAACATTTTGACTGGTACTGTATGTTAGATTATTTATTTTTATGTAAAAGTGAAGTGCCTCCAACTGCACCCTGGAGAGGCGTGCTGAGAAAGCCCCTGCTTTTAACAAAGTTGGCATCAGCGCTCACTTTAAAAGCACATATGCTACTGGTAGAGACATTGTCATTGTTTTTGGGAGGAATTGTGAGGTTTTATGTTTAGTTGGAGTTGCGTCTGGGTAGAAT
This sequence comes from Oncorhynchus clarkii lewisi, assembly GCF_045791955.1. NCBI lineage: Eukaryota > Metazoa > Chordata > Actinopteri > Salmoniformes > Salmonidae > Oncorhynchus > Oncorhynchus clarkii. Next base: position 38,937,985 of record NC_092167.1, on the reverse strand, counting down.
GGAAATGCACTACCTAAGTGGCCTACTCTCCAGGAAACCGCTACCCCATCACTCAAATAGGCCACCATTCTAAAGTTACACAGCTTTGCAAGGGATCAAAAAACTATTGCACACCCCTGAAATCAATAATGAATTAATTAGGGATGCACCGATATGAAATGATTGGCCGATTACGATATTTGCCTTGCCAAAAAAAACGGATGAACCGGTATTTAAAAAAATTGCGTCCTTTTTAGCATTCTAGCAGTTAAATTGTTGACACACACACTGACCCAAAAGTTATTTTGTTGGAATTTACTTATGTCCCCATTAAAAGTAAAACATAATCAAAACATTTATTTGACTTACTGGTGCCATTTTGTTCATTTGTACAGTCATTTCATTCTCAACCAGGATTTCATCATACATGTCAAGCAGTGAAGTTTCAGCTCTGTCTGTCCGTAGCCTCTCTTCCTCGGTGCGCACTGTCACTGTGTCTGTTTACATCTTGTCCAGCTGTGTCTGTAACATTTCACATAAACCCTGTTTCTTGTCTGCATCGAAGTAGCGGTCCTCGTACCTAGCATTGAGCATGGTGGCGACACCGTAAAGAGGCTCAGAGAGTGCCACCAACTCGCCACAGCCTCTAGTAGAGTACTTTTCTAAGTTAACTGCCGACACAGATCGTGTGGTTTTGTTGAGCAGGCCATGACAGAGGGTATCACGTTTGCTGCAGACACCGTTGATGAGCTTATTTCTCGAGTCAGTTGTTCGAATGGAGTTAGCTAGTGTGTTCATATTTCAAACATGTTCTCAAATGCCATTGAAATGGTAGCAGCGTTATGAGAACCAGCACATTCTTGAGCATGCAATACGGCTTTCCTCAGTATGAAATCCTCGTCAACCCACTGTGCTATCAGACTCGGCAGGCTCATGGGCCTGACATCGCTGGTCCAAATGTCTGTTGTGAAGCTAATAGCAATGATGCCCATAGAAAGTAGCTCATGGATGTGTGCTACAACAATACCGTGTAACTCCGGTAGGGCAACATCTGAAAAATAGCGCCTGCTTGGTAGTGTGTACCGGTGCTCGACCAGTCGGCGAAAGCCAACATCACCCACAACAGAGAACGGTTGATTGTCAAGGGCAATGTATTCTATTATCTTGGCGTTAATGGATTTCGCCTTGAGTTGTCTCGCTGAAATTTTCTTACTCTTTCAAATGACTGCTTGACTTGTTGACTGCTCGATCCACACAGCAGATGTGGGCTAGGTTAAGAATGCAAGCTCTATTTTTTGTGGTGTCATTACGTCATGTACCTACGTTTATATAGGTTTGCACGTCAGCTTTGACATCGGTTTTACACATGGGCGTTAAACTAGACATCTTGCCGATGTTGGCATTTTTAGCTAATATTGGCCGAATTCTGATATGCTTCAAGTTTTTAATTTATTTTATTTTTTATTTTATTTTTTATATTGTGTATCCATTGAATTAAGCCAAAAGAGAAAATAAGTCTTATGCCAGGAGTCATGTTAATCAGTCAGTCAGAACCAACAGGAACATAACATTGCTTTGAAAGAACATAAATCTGATATATTTGATAGCCACTGGCTGGATGCTCCATAGACTACATTTTGTATTGAAATCATAAGTGAGTCAACTTGGGACTCATTGTATATTATTAGGTGGTAGAGATGAAACGGTATGAAAATTTCATACCACAATTATAGTAACCAAAATTATCACGGTTATCAGTATTATTGCGGTATTGTTAAAATGTCCTGGAAATGTTCAAAAAGTATTGATGCACACACTGAAATCATTTCACCAAGTTTTATATTGAAAACCAACAAGCAAAAAATAAAATTAGCAGCACTATGCACTTTGTGTACATAAACATTAAAATAATAACATTTTAACATTAAAGATGGCACCATGTGGCCATGAGGTAAGTTTCCCTAGTGCAGGTTGAAATGAACACAACCTTAAGCACATCAAATAAACAAACAACTAACACAATTAGCAGCGCTCACTTTGTAGTGAGGCACGGCAACCTTCATCAGCCTCAGAAAGACAGGCCTCTCAACAGTTTGAAATGGCATCATGTCATTTGCGATGTGATATGAAAGGGCTGCAGTGAGGTCTTGAGCATTTTTAGATGTGGGTGCATAAGCAGCCTGCCTTTTAAATGTTTGCTCGAGTGTCTGTCACAACTGTAGATGATGAGGGACCAGTAGCATCACTGGGTTTGCCTGCTGCACACCCACTCTGCAAACAAAGGAATAGGAAATGTATTGTTGTGTTAAATTATAATTATTATTGTTCACACAGTCTATCTTCTGTGTTGCATTTGAGTATATGCAATGACCCCATGCACTATTTGCATAAATACAAATTAGACTAATGAAGACAGTGATACTATTTGCAATGAGCCCAACAATTGACATACATACGGAGGCTTGTATAGGAAGGAGTCTGTAGTGTTTTTCCTGTAGGAACACTTTTATGACCAAGTCGACAACTGCCAGATTTTAAATGAACAAAATATGTTGGTTGGGCGAACAGAGTCTGCAGACATATGACACATTCAGCAGCAGAACAACGTGTAGTGTTTTTACAGGAGTAGGTAACACTGAAAGCTTCCGTTTACGTTATTGACACGCTATTTTATTGACACGACATTTTCCCCCATTCTGAAGTCCCCACATCATGCATTGAGATAAGTTAACTTACCTTGCATTCGCTATAAAGTAGTGGGTGGTGGTCATGAAGAGATTTGAAGTGTTACCCCCTTTCGCAGTGATTTTAATATTTTCTTTGCATGTTCTGCAGCCAGGGTGACCGTCTTCGATTATGTTTCCCTCAGCACTCTTGTAAAACCCAAAATACGATCACACTTCAGATTTGGTCCTCTTAGAAGGCTTGAAAAACATCCTGAGTGCTGTCATTGCCTTCCGCCATGTTTTGACACAAAACAAAACCCACGTTGCAGACTGTTGTTAACTTTGGTTGATGCTGGACAGTATTTACCGTGAGTTTTTGAAACTGTGGTAATCAAACATGGTTTTAATGATAATTTAAAAGGATGGTAATACTGGTAATAAACAGTAATACTAATCGTCAGGGTTTTTACCGTGGTTTATCGTGAAACCGGTAACCCTTTCATCCCTATTAAGTGGTTTTAATATGACTGGTATGCAATGCCTGTAGACGTGAAGCAACTTGATGTTCAAGAAACCTACCTGATGTAGAGCAGTATTGGAATATTTTCATCGCTGCTTTCACAGAAAAGAGGACAGCCATATAGTGTTTGGAGATAAGGACCTTATTCCTATTTTTGTTCAAAGCATTCTGCTTTAAGACACTTATGTTGAGGTATGAAATCTGTCTTCATCGAATTCCAAGCATTCTAATTTGTGGACGTGAAAGCTATAATAATCTCCATAACAAGAATGGGAGCGAATGTATTTGCTGTGAATGTTAATTTGCTAAATAGCTTTGAGCCCTCTTATGGCGCATGATTGGTGCCAAAGTATTGGCACGTTTTCTTGAATTCTTGATGCAAATTTACTTGGATGCTGTCCCCTGGGTTAAGGATACATTTCCTGGAAAGGTGTCTTTTTATGTAATTGTATTAAAGTCCAATACAGTTGGAGGAGGGCACATTGAAACAAAACACTTGCCGTTTAGCATCGAGAACTGTTTTGAATTACAAGCAATTGTGAATTAAAGCGGATTAGGTGCTTAAACCAGGCTTTTAATTGGCAATGCTCCAAAATCCTATTGTATTTAGGCAGGAAAAACAAAATCATCCCAAACATTATTAATAAGTCATTGTGATTGCCATATAATTCTACCACCATTAAGACTTTAAGAAAACCAAGCTATACTCAAAATGTGCAGATGTGTGGGGCAACAAACTAAGCCATCTAATTAATTAAAAACTCTGAGCCACCTAATTTCACACATTTACCATACAGATTATACAGAATACCAGGGAGGGACTTGTGCCTGCTACAGTATATGGGCTGCCTGCTGGACTCCCTCTTGGAGAGAGGCTGATATGGCCTGAAAGCTTCTTATAAACCTTATACCCAATAAAAAATCCCTTCTGCCAGGCCTGCTGCATGTGGCGAGATGGACACATTGCCTCTGCTTCTCCTGCTACAGAATATATAATAGGGGAAATGTTGACACAGTCTGTCCTTGTGGCCAGATTATCCACTCTTGCTTGAGCACTGGGTAAAGGCTCTACATTATTAAGTCTGAGACACGGAGGCTGGGGGTAAACTGTGGAATCGCTGGCTCTTGCCGGGGGTTAGTGTGTGTCTGTGGTGGGTTGACTGCTTCTAATTCTAAATGAGTAGACAAGGAGACCACTGAGGTGGATGAGGAACAAGGGTTGACATGTCCACTTAATTTACCAAATGAACTCTGTCTTTTTGAAGGAAAGGCAGCATACACGCCTTTCCTCTGGCTGGGGTTCTTCAGGCAGCTGTCCATGGTGCTGAAAGTTTCATCAGACATTTCTGCTGCGTGCCTTTTTAGAAATTCCAGCCTCGCTCCCTGTCTGGCCCCTTCGCTCTTCAAAAGCGATGTATTCAGTTTGTCTCGACAAAGCGCACGAGCGCTCTCTGGCCTATCATCCAGAGGCTTCAAAAAGCTGCAAGTACCACAGCTCCGGTCTCAAAGTAGGTTCTGAGTTTCCCCTTCAGCATATTTTATCACTGGTGGGTTCAGGTTGCGTAGCCACTCTGCTGAAGAGCTAAATGAAAATGCCAACTTATTCACTCCATGCAAACGTTCAGAACCATACTTTTGTACCGTGTAGCGTGTATCAAATAGTTTTTTCAGGGGAGTGTATGGTAAAGTACCTATATGTTTGACAGTATTATATTTTCCATAGTGCTAACACTGCCGGTAGATTGAACACTAGGTTTATTTTTGTTTTTCATAAAGTTCACTCACTCCTGGAAGTCCTCAAACCAAGACAGACAGACAAACCCTTTTATATGTAAACTATTTGATATATACTATAATAGCTAAGCTACCTGTGAATGTATTACTCCAGTCTGTCAGTTCATGGCATTTTAAAGGGGCAATATACAACTGCTAAATATTGGTTTTGACAAATTAATGATCTGTGAATGAACTCATTGATGTCCATCAAATATCAAAATTTACAACTAGGGATGCATGATATATTGATGAACATATCGGAATCGGACGATATTAGCTAAAAATGCCAACATCGGTATCGGCAGCAGCTAGTTTCATCTGGTTAGTGAGGTTCGACCGGACCGGCACAATAGTGGAATTTGCGGTTTGCCTTCAAAATAAAAGTATGTAATTGACAGTGACGCAAATGAATACAAATAGTAGAATTATGCCATACTTTTATTTTGAAGGCTAACCGCAAATTCCACTATTGTGTCTTATCCTTATTGTGACTAGCTTTACATAGATGGGTCCCACCACCATTAATCAAATAAGAAAGGTCTTATAAATTAGGGTCGTTATAGATGATGACACCTAGCTATATAAACTCCGCAAAAAAATAAACATACTCTCACTGTCAACTGCGTTTATTTTCAGCAAACTTAACATGTGTAAATATTTGTACGGACATAACAATCCGGGCTCTTCGCTAGCCATGGCAGAACACTGACATTCCTGTCTCGCACAAAACGAACAGTATGGCTGGTGGGATTGTCATGCTGGAGGGTCATGACAGAATGAGCCTGCAGGAAGGGTACCACATGAGGGAGGAGGATGTCTTCCCTGTAACGCACAGCGTTGAGATTGCCTGCAATGACAACAAGCTCAGTCTGATGATGCGGTTAAAAACTGCCCCAGACCATGACAGACCCTCCACCTCCAAAATCGATCCCGCTCTAGAGTACAGGCCTCTGTGTAACGCTCATTCCTTCAACGATAAACGCAAATCCGACCATCACCCCTGGTGAGACAAAACCGCGACTCGTCTGTGAAGAGCACTTTTTGCCAGTCCTGTCTGGTCCAGCGACGGTGGGTTTGTGCCCATAGGCGACGTTGTTGCTGGTGAGGACCTGCCTTACAACAGGCCTACAAGCCCTCAGTCCAGCCTCTCTCAGCCTATTGCGGACAGTCTGAGCACTGATGAAGGGATTGTGCGTTCCTGGCGTAACTCGGGCAGTTGTTGTTGCCATCCTGTACCTGTCCCGCAGGTGTGGTGATCGGATGTACCGATCCTGTGCAGGTGTTGTTACACGTGGTCTGCCACTGCGAGGATGATCACCTGTCCATCCTGTCTCCCTGTAGCGCTGTCTTAGGCGTCTCACAGTACGAACATTTATTGCCCTGGCCACATCTGCAGTCCTCATGCCTCCTTGCAGCATGCCTAAGGCACGTTCACGCAGATGAGCAGGGACCCTGGGCATCTTCTTTTGGTGTTTTTCAGAGTCAGTAGAAAGGCCTCTTTAGTGTCCCAAGTATACAATTCTTGCCACCAACAGAATGCTATATATATGGGGCATGTAACAATCTCAGCTCTGTAGATTTTGCTGTGAAGAGACAGAATCAATAGGAGCAATACCAGAATAAATGATCTATGGAGCTTGTTTCTGGTCATAGGTTCAGGAAAATCACAGCATGCATTTAAAATGAACCTGACAAATAGCAGTGTCGGGCGATTTGGAAAGCCATAGTCAGTCAATATGTAATACTAATATAATCTTTAGATCATCTGTGGATACTATACAATTAGAAAGGTAAAAAAATCATGTAAAACATCACAGCGCAATTGAAAAATATATGGCACATGGAAACCAAATGAGGGTGGTCTATGGTGATAGGTGGGATGGGCTGAGTGGCTGAGTGGCTGAGGGTTGGGATTAAAGGGCTTATGTTTGGTAATATATTATTGTTATGACTGCTTTATATAAAAGTACCGTGTGTGTGTGTGTGTGTGTGTGTGTGTGGCATGAATGCTGTAAAATATTATATATTTTGTCCCCTGAAGAGGGGTTAATGAAAATAAAATAAAGGTAAACTAAACCAATACTGTATAACCTTAAAATATGGTCACAACTATAGTTTATATAATTGATGGTCAGTCCTTGCATCCATAGCTCTGTCTGAATTTCTCCAGCCCCAACCCTCAGATTTTTACAGGAACAGTGGTGGGAGAACGCTGTCTTGTTTTCAACTGTGGATTGCCCCTTTAAGTAAAAACAAAGTCAAAACATTTATTTCCACAAAAAGCTTCTTTTTTTTTCTTTATCTGTCCAAATGGTACCTGCTTGCCCTCATTATTGTGAATAATTCTCACTTATTGAAAATGTCTTATTATTGTAAGTTAGCAGACCCATTTCTGTCAATAAGTATAGTGCTCCCACAACATCTTGCTTGTCATATAAGCCCACAGGAGCAAGGCATGTTAGCGGTTTAATGAGAGAACCTTGTTTACTTTGCAACATATTGCCATGATACGGATGGATAATTATCTAATCAGACTTCATAAAAGTGCCACTACATACTCGACATTGACCTGCTAAATGACTTGCCTGCCTTTTTTATATCACGCTATGTGTAGGCTGCATTGTTTGACTGAACGCGTAACAAGTATCGCTGAGGATCTTTTACAAGATATTACGGACAATACTGGCAACAGTACCCAGACAAGAACACGAAAGCTAGCTAAGAACTTACCTGCTTTAAATGGTCTGCAAAGATCAAATGAAGAGAGGAGCCTGTAGTTGTTTTTTTGTTTGATGCTGTCTTATTTTTTTCTCTCCCAAACTTGTTGGTAATTTTTCAGCAAGGGGTTTTCTGTTTGTGAGTTAACAAGGTCTCTGAAATCACAACACGATTCTCACAATTAAATTATTTTTCACACTTCTAATTATACTGAACAAAAAATATAAACGCAACATGCAACAATTTCAACGAGTTCTACAGTTCATATAAGGAAATCAGTTAGTTGAAATGAATTAATTAGGCCCTAATCTTATGGATTTCACATGACTGGGAATACAGATATCCATCTGTTGGTCACAGATACCAAAAGAAAGTAGGGGCGTGGATCAGAAAAGCAGTCGGTATCTGGTGTGACCACCATTTGCCTCATGCAGCGCAACACATCTCCTTCACATTGAGTTGATCAGGCTGTTGATTGTGGCCTGTGGAATGTTGTCTCACTCCTCTTCAATGGCTGTGAGAAGTTGCTGCATATTGGCAGGAACTGGAACACGCTGCCAAACGTGCTCAATAGATGACATGTCTGGTGAGTATGCAGGCCATAGAAGAACTGGGACATTTTCAGCTTCCAGGAATTGTGTACAGATCCTTGTGACATAGGCCATGGATTATCATGCTGAACATGAGTTGATGGTGGTGGATGAATGGGATGGCAGTGGGCCTCAGGATCTCGTCACGGTATATCTGTGCATTCAATTCCCCTCGATAATATGTAATTGTGTTTGTTGTCCATAACTTACGCCTGCCTATACTATAACCCCACTGCCAGCATGGGACACTCGGTTTACCATGCTGACATCAGAAAACTGCTCAAGGGACTCCCAAGGTCTAAGGCTTCGACACCTGGAGACCCATGGGGCTGCGGACAATTGGCTCAGCATTGTTAAAGGAGGGATTGGCCGGCCGGGATGGCCTTGTCCCATCGCGCTCTAATGACACGCTGACTTCGGTCGCCAGTTGTAGGGTGTTTCCTTCGATGGATTGGTGTGGCTGGCTTCTTGGGTTAAGAGAACCGTGTGTCAAGAAGCAGTGCAGCTTGGAAGGGTCATCTTTCAGAGGACGCATGGCTCTCGAACCTTTGCCTATCCCGAGTCCATACAAGACAGTAACTACCCATTTGAAAAAGGGGTAAAAAGTATTAACAAAAATATAAACATTCGCCCACACTATGCCATACATGTAGTCTGCGGTTGTGAGGCCGGTTGGACGTACTGCCAAATTCTCTAAACGACGTTGGTGGCAGATTATGGTGGAGAAATAAAAATTATATTCTCTGGCAACCGCTCTAGTGGACATTCCTGCAGTCAGCATGCCAATCCCACACTCCCTTGAGACATCAGTGGCACTGTGTTGTGATAAAACTGCACATTTTACAGTGGTGGATGGATTATCTTGGCTACGGCAAAATACTAAATAACAGGGATGTAAACAAATTTGTTCACAAAATGTGAGCACAATAAGCTTTTTGTGCATATGTGGGACCAACACTTTACATGTTGCGTTTTATATTTTTGTTCAGTATACAGCAAACTTTTTATTATACTACTTTTAGCCTAGATATCATAGTTTTTAGTGATGCACCGATATTACATTTTGACCGATATCTGATATTTTCCTTGCCAAAAGAACCGATACCCAAAACATTTTTGCGGCCTTTTTAACCATTCTAGTATAGTTACTTACACACACACACGGACGCGGCGGTCTAACGCCAGGGGTGGCAGGGTAGCCTAGTGGTTAGAGTGTTGGACTAGTAACCGGAAGGTTGCAAGTTCAAACCCCCGAGCTGACAAGGTTCTGTCGTTCTGCCCCTGAACAGGCAGTTAACCCACTGTTCCTAGGCCGTCATTGAAAATAAGAATTTGTTCTTAACTGCCTAGTTAAATTGAAGTTCAATTTAAAAAATAATTAAACGCACTGCAGCTCAGTACAAGAGGCGTCACTACAGTCCCTGGTTCGAATCCAGGCTGTATTACAGTGTCGTGCGGGTTTGGTCGAGGTAGGCCGTCATTGTAAATAAGAATTTGTACTTGCCTAGTTAAATAAAGGTTACACACACAAGTTTTTTTTGTTGCCATTTATGTATGTTCCCATTACCAGTAAAACATAATCAAAACCTTTTTCTTTCACTTGCTGTGCTGTTTCGTTGTTAATTTGTTAAGTCGTTTCATTCTCAATATGGAACACCGTTTGGGTCTTTGCATGTCAAAAAAGGTACATGTCAAATACCCCTATTTAAAGTTCTCGTGCACCTACAGTGCTGGCCATAAAAAAAGCTAGCTAGCTCATGGATGCAAACAATGTTCTTCCCCAATAACATAGTAAAATGACATGTGTCAGTAGCTATTGTCAGCTAGTTAACTATATAGCTAGGTATTATCTAAAATAACCCTAATTTATAAGATCATTTTTATTATTTAATAGTGTTCGGACCCATCTATGTGAAGCTAGCCACATTAAGGATTAGTCACAATAGTGGACTTTGCGGTTAGCCTTCAAAATAAAAGCATGTCATTGACAGTGATGCAAATGCATACAAATAGTATAATTTTGCCATAATTGAATAGATCATGCTAAACGAGGTTGGAATGTTTTATATAAAATCAACAAAAGATAATTTGTTAATTTGACAAATCTGTTAATCATACTGGATGTATACTACTTTAGAATTGCATTGGGGGCATACTTATTTCACTGTACAGCCTTACCTATGGATTGTGGTTCAATGACATGGGGTATCCGTCTACTCAGTGACACCCAGAGAACATTAGCATCGTAGCTCTTATTGTGGGACTCTGAAACAACTGTGAATTGATCCGCATTTATTGTCAGCCTATGTGTATTGAACGACTATTCCCGTGGAAAAACAATACTGCGTGGATGTTTGGGAGTCTGATAACTCTGAGGAGGACGTTGGGAAAAAAATTATTTGGTATTGAGTAGACTGTTACCCCATATCATTGATCCCCAATCCTTAGGTAAAGCTGTACCGTGCAATATGAATGTCAGTACACACAATAGGCTGACTGGGGAGGTGATTTCTCACAGTACCGCGATAAGAGCTACAACGCTAATATTTGCGTAAACTCTTCACAATTGTGTTCTGTGGGTGTCACCGAGTAGACTGATACCCCATTTCATTGCTTCACATTCCAACCTTGTTTAACAATATCTAGTCTAAATATGGCATGATTCCACCAATTGTAACCTTCTGCTTCACTTTCAAAGAGGTACATTTATTTTGAAGGCAAACAACAAAACTATTATGCCTAATCCTTATTGTGGCTAGCTTTACAACACATAACCCGGTCAGGTCAAGCCTCACTAGCCAGATGAGGCTAGCTGGCTGCTTATAACGTTAGCTTTGGGCAACAGGGTTAAGTAGCTGGCTAGCTATTTATTTTCATGAGCTGAAGTTCAATTTCAATAGGCGAACAACAAGTGGCTACCAAGCAAATACTTCCTATATCATTGCTAAGAATAATATAAATGACTGCAGTTTCTACTAGTCATTGTTTACAGGCTGGTTGGTTGTATTGGTGCTAGCTAGGTATCACGCTAAAGCTAGCTGGCTACCCCAGAAGTTGCGGTCGAACAAATAATGCTTTATTACCAACGCTGTATTGTAAACACATCGTTCGTGGCCGGTGTTTGCAAACTTCTTTTGTACAGCTTTGACAGTGCTACTGATAGTAGTGATGGCGCTTGCACGTGCAAATTCAGTACACACATCATTCTAAAATAGAACTGTGTTGTTTGATGTGTCAAATTAAACGCTTATTTAACTCGTCAAATAGTGTTATCTGACGTGTATCTTTTTTGATACGCAAGGACCCAAATGGCGTTCCATAGTATGTCGTGAAGTTAATAGCAGTGACACTATTACTGTGTAACTCCGGCAGGGCAACATCTGAACAATCGCGCACTTGGTAACGTTAGTGTGTACCGGTGCTCGACCAACATCACCCACGACAGAGAACGGCTGATTGTCAAGGGCAATGAATTCCATTATCTTGGTGTTAATGGATTTCACCTTTGTTGTCTCACTGAAATGTTATTACTCTTTCAAATGACTGCTCGACTTGGCTGCTCGGTCCACACAGCAGACATTGGGGGCTAGGTCAAGGAATGCTGTGTTGCAGGTGTAATACAAAATATTGCCGTCATTACGTCATGTACCTACAGTTGAAGTTGGAAGTTTACATACACTTAGGTTGGTGTCATTAAAACTCGTTTTTCAACCACTCCACAAATTTCTTGTTACCCAACTATGGTTTTGGCAAGTCGGTTAGGACATCTACTTTGTGCATGACACAAGTAATTTTTCCAACAATTGTTTACAGACAGATTATTTCACTTATAATTCACTGCATCACAATTCCAGTGGGTCAGAAGTGTTCATACACTAAGTTGACTGTGCCTTTAAACAGCTTGGAAAATTCCAGAAAATGATGATGTCATGACTTTAGAAGCTTCTTATAGGCTAATTGACATAATGTGAGTCTATTGGAGGTGTACCTGTGGATGTATTTCAAGGCCTGCCTTCAAACTCCGTGCCTCTTTGCTTAACCTCATGAGAAAATCAAAAGAAATCAGCCAAGACCTCAGAAAAAAAATGTGGACCTCCACAAGTCTGGTTCATCCTTGGGAGCAACCACGTTCATCTGTACACACCATGGGACCACGCAGCCATCATACCGCTCAGGACGGAGACGCGTTCTGTCTCCCAGAGATGAACGTACTTTGGTGCGAAAAGTGCAAATCAATCCCAGAACAGCAAAGAACCTTTTGAAGATGCCGGTAAGAAAACTGGTACAAAAGTATCTATATCCACAGTAAAACGAGTCCTATATCGACATAACCTAAAAGGCCGCTCAGCAAAGAAGAAGACACTGCTCCAAAACCACAATAAAAAAGCCAGACTACGGCTTGCAACTGCAGATGGGGACAAAGATCATACTTTTTGGAGAAATGTCCTCTGGTCTGATGAAACAAAAATACAACTGTTTGGCAATAATGACCATCGTTACGTTTGTAGGAAAAAGGGGAGGCTTGCAGGCCAAAGAACACCATCCCAACCGTGAAGCACGGGTGTGGCAGCATCATGTTGTCGGGGTGCTTTGCTGCAGGAGGGACTGGTGCACTTTACAAAATAGCATCATGAGGCAGGAAAATTATGTAGTTGTCTTGAGATGTTGCTTCAATATATCAGTCAGGATGTTAAAGCTTGGTCGCAAATGGATCTTCCAAATGGACAACGACCCCAAGAATACTTCCCAAGTTGTGGCAAAATGGCTTAAGGACAACAAAGTCAAGGTATTGGAGTGGCCATCACAAAGCCCTGACCTAAATCCTATAGAAAATGTGTGGGCAGCACTAAAAATGTGTGTGCGAGCAAGGAGGCCTACAAATCTGACTCAGTTACACCAACTCTGTCAGGAGGAATGGGCCAGAGTTCACCCAACTTATTGTGGGAAGCTTGTGGAAGGCTACCCGACACGTTTGACCCAAGTTAAACAATTTAATGGCAATGCTACCAGATACTAATTGAGTGTATGTTAACTTCTGACCCACTGGGAATGTGATGAAATAAATAATAGCTGAAATAAATAATTATCTCTACTATTATTCTGACATATCACATTCTTAAAATAAAGTGGTGATCCTAACTGACCTAAGACAGGGAATTTTTATTAGGATTAAATATCAGGAATTGTGAGAAACTGAGTTTAAATGTATTTGGATAAGATGTATGTAATCTTCTGACTTCAACTGTATATTTACTCTCCTATCTACACAAATTACCCCATAATAAATTGAAAACATGTTTTTAGAACTTTTAAGGAAATGTATTAAATTTGAAATATCTAATTTGCACACGTATTAACACCCCAGAGTCAATACTTAGTAGAAGCACGTTTGGCGGTAATTAGAGATTCTAGGCGTATTGGCTATGTCTGTATCAGTTTTACACATCTGGATATGGAGATATTCTTCCATTCTTCCATCCAGATTTGTTTTCATGCTCTGTTAAGTTAGATGGGGAGTGGTGGTGAACAGCAATCTTCAAATCTTTCCACAGTTTTTCAATGGCATTCAAGTCTGGGCTTAGGCTGGGCCTCGGACTTTCCACATTATTTTTCTGAAGCCATTCCAGGGTTGCTTTGGCTGTATGCTTGGGGTCATTGTCCTGTTAGACTGGGGCAAAGATATATGTTCCAAGGTCATTTGCACTCTGAAGTAGGTTCTCATCAAGGATTTGCCTGTGTTTGGCTCCATTCATTGTTTCCTCGATCCTTACCAGTCTCCCAGGCCCTGCTGCTGAAAAGCATCCCCATAGCATGATGCTGCCACCACACTTCCCATTAGGAATGGTGTTAAACAGGTGATGAGCTGTGCCTGCTTTTCTCTAGACAGCCCTCTCCATTCATGCCAAATTTGTACATTTTTGTCTCATCTTACCACGTCTTTTTCCTTCTCTTTCACATGCCTTTTTGTAAACTTCAGGCGCGCTGTCGTGCATTTTTCTCAATATATTATTTTATCTGGCCACTCCCATAAAACCCAGATTTGGTGAGGTTCTGTAGAAACTGTTGGCCTTCTGGTAGGTTCACCCATCTCAACCAAGGAATTCTGTAGTTCCGTCATTGGATTCTTGGTCACTTTTCCGGCCAAGGTCCTTCTTGCCCATTTTTTAAAAATTTCCCAATGATGGAGACCACTGTGCTGTTGGAAACTTAAAACACTATATTTGTTATACCCTTCCCCAGATTTATGCCTCATCACAGTTCTTTCTCAGATCCTCGGAAAGTTCCTTGGACTTCATGGTATGAGTTCTAAATGGAAATTTAATAAATTTTGAATTCCGGCTGTAACACAAAGTGTGGAATAAGTCAAGGAGTATGAATACTTTCTGAAGGCTCTGTACCATAGGTGTATTACCTCAACACTAAAAATGTAAACCATATAAACATGCTTTTATTTGTCTTTTTTTTTTTCTTCAAGTCAAATTTATTACATGTATAACATCTCTAAGGAAATGGAACATAATACAATGAGTATACAAGATACGCCAAGACATGGGTTGGCAGGGTAGCCTAGTGGTTAGAGAGTTGGACTAGTAACCGAAAGGTTGCAAGTTCAAATCCCCGAGCTGACAATGTACAAATCTGTCGTTCTGTTCCTAGGCCGTCATTGAAAATAAGAATTTGTTCTTAACTGACTTGCCTAGTAAAATAAAGGAAATAAAATAAAAATAATAATAAGTCAAAAAAATATTCCCCCAAAAAATAATGAATGAAATGACAACCCCTCCAAATTGCAAGCTCTCAATAGTGCAATACACATTTCAAGACCTTTATCATTAAGGAATAAAGACTAGTAAAAATACACTTCAGTGAAAATAGTTCCTAAGGTGATTTTCTGTGGTCTATTGCAAAGATGTTCTGGTTGGGCTGCCGCGGATGTAGATGGTTGCTCTGGTTATCGTTCTGACAGAACTTTTTCTCCCCGTAAGTGCGCTTGGCCCTTCTTCTCTGGTCTGCTGACGCAATCGGGTCCTCAAACTCAGGGGAGCACCAGGGTGAGAAGGTTATTAAATATGCATCCTTGTCCTCTCCACATCAGGCACATCTTCAGTTGCCCCTGCAAAAATCAGTTATTTTGACCAACTGTGAAATTACAGGAGGCTAAGTTATTCTGCCCAATAAACAAATGGTCTGGAACACTGGAATCTCAAAGCTGAAAAAGAACACACTAAAACCCGTGGAACAAATCTCAGTGTATGGATTATATGGACATTTAAAATGTATGGATTGGTTTACATTTATAAATCAACCTGTCTCTGGTGACGCCACAGTCACTTTTTTATGTTCCTTTGCTTTGTCTGGGGTGTCTAATTTATGCCTCTCTTGCAGTCAATACTGATTTTGCAGCTGCATCTGAAGAGTCAGTGGTACATTAGCAATGGTTATTTGCATCAAAATCCTTAAATTGTACGATGTAGAACTATGTTAGTCAGTCCTTGTCTTTATGGGACTACTCACCTTCAAACTCTGCCGTGCTCCACTCCCCATATGTGTGCCTTAAACTCATATCATGGCTCATGTAAATTGGTTTCAGAAACATCCGAATCAATATAATTTCACGGTTTGGGGCAAGGCATTGGAATCTGTATCAAAGGCACAGATTATTCCAATTCAGAGAATTATGAAGCGCTGTGCATATTGCCAGTATGAAGGGCAGTTTGTCAGGACTAAAGAGGCCGCAACTGTGGTAGTACCAGTTTCAAGCAGGGCTGCTTTTTAGACATTAGGCTACTTGGAGGTGAAAGTATGAGGAATCAACGGGTCTAGCACTGGGAATTTGAGAGCAAAGCTACAGTTCTTACACTAGCTGTAAAAAAAAAAGAGTTTTTGATTTATTCATTGTTTATTTTTCAAGATAATAATGATCATGGGTAGATGGGCTCATTTTAAAAAATATCAATTTAGAGTTAGATTAACTTGGATTTTTCCGCAAGGACATATACAGGATACTACCCACCAGAACATAACATTCACTCCAAATCAAAACTCCAAACCTACAACCTGATTTTGGACAAAATTACCAGGAAGGATTCCTACTACCAAAGGACTATATACAGCTAATGCTCTGGCAAACCAACAACCAGCAAAATAATTATAACAGAAACCTGGAAACACCAACCTGGAACTGAGTGAGTAATGTTTAGAGTGGAGTTACTTTAAAGCCAAGAAGAAAAATAAATTACAATTATATATTTTACTTCATATGGACTGAATGCTAAGGCTATCAAGCTTGCTAGGATAGAACAGATCCGGCTGCAACTTCAATTAGCACTGAGGTGTGAAGTTAGAGGTGTCAAAGCCCTTGAGCCCAACAATGGCAGGAGAGTTTCACAGCATCCCACACTGCGATGCAGAGTCCTTTGAATCCCCCTCTGTCTGTGCAGAGGTCGTTACAATACAGTACCCCTGGATTCATCTCTATTTTGAACTGAAATGCTGCCAGGACACTTCAATTGTAAATTACATCAATAAGAAACAATATTGTTGCTTTGATCACATTATAAGATATCCTCCTCACAATCTCGAAAATACACAGCCACAGGACAACTTTGTTTGGACGTTGTAAAGAACAATTCGCCAAAACCAAAGAGCAATAAGCTAGCGAACGACCTCATTTTGCACGTGGTGGACAGAAACTTGTTAGCTAGCAAGCTAGGATTTTCTACAAGGAATCTGCCCCACTTGGGAGAAGCTTTTTTCGGATTTGACACCTACTCCAGTTGCCTGCTGCACTGCTTCTTGGATTCCACCTGGCGATCTGTTTGCCCTGGCCTGTCTCCCCTTGTCTTGTACAGGTACTCACCCCCCCACTCTCTCAAGTTATGCTGATGATCGCTGGCAATGTGAATGTACGCCCTGGCCCATCTACTGTTGCTAGCCCCAATTCTGACTTGGGCTCTATCTATTTCACTGATTTCTGCTCTCGTAAAAGCCTGGGTTTTCTGCACGTTAACACTAGAAGCTTATTACATAAAATGTATCAATTGAAAGTGTGGGTTCACAGCTCCAGATGTGTTGGTCATTACTGAGACATGGTTATAACCTTTTTCGGCAAGACAGATCTTCCAAGGGTGGTGGAATGGCAATCTTTACCAAGGAACACATCCAGTGCTCAGTTGTCTCTAAGTCTGTCCCCAAACAATTTGATTAAGCATTAAACTTTCAAATAGCTCTTTGTTGACTGTTGCTGGGTGTTATCGTACACCATCAACACCGGCCTGTACCCTACCTGCCCTAAGCTCTCTCCTGGCACCTTACACTAAGTCTGAATTTGTCCTGCTAAGTGACCTAAACTGGGACATTCTTAAACTATCTGTCCAAGTCCTAAAACAATGGGAATCCCTAAATCTTTCTCAGATGTGTACCAATTCCACAAGGTACGACTTCAAACACCCAGAAAAGGCTACTCTCCTTGATTATCCTCACAAATAATCCTGATAGGTATCAGTCTGGTGTTTTCTGTAATGACCTTAGTGATCACTGTTTTACAGCCTGTGTTCGTAATGGCTGCTCAGTGAAACGACCTGTCCTGATTTTGTTATAGATGCTTTCAAAAAAGCATTTGTGAGCAAGCAAGTTTTAGTTTCTGTTAAATGGTAAAGAATCAGCTTGATCCCCTCTGTCAAAGACACTTGAAGCTTATTTTGTATTTATTTTCAGTGGTATTGTTAACACCCCCATAAAGAAAATTAGAATTAAAAACGGGTTCAGCACCTGGTTCGACTGTGAATCTGGCACAGTTACTCCACCTCGATTCTATTTGGCGAAAGGCTCGGCACGCTCGTACTTAGGCTGACTGGCTCTCGTTTAGGCAAATCAGAAATAAGTGCACTCAGGCTATCCAAAAGGCCAAAGTTAGTGACTTTAACCCCAAGATGTTCTGGGGAAAAGATTTTAAAAAACCTGGAGAATAAACCCTCCTTCTCACAGCTGCCCATGTCTCTTAGTGTTAATGATGTGGTTGTTACTGACAAGGGGCACATTGCTGAGCTCTTTAATCACCACTTCATTAAGTCAGGATTCCTATTTGACTCAGTCCAACATTTCCTCATCTCCCACCCCTTCAAATGCGACTATCCCTGACGCTCCTCCCATCTTTTTCCCCTGCCCTGCTACAGAGTTTCTCCCTACAGGCGGTCACTGAGTCCAAGGTGCTAAAGGAGCTCTTTAAACTTGACCCCCCCCAAAGAATCTGTCAGATGGTTTAGACCCTTCTTTAAGGTTGCAGCCCCTCGTTAAGCAAATCTCTGACCTTTTTAACGTGTCTGCTCTCTGGGGAGGTTCCCACTACTTGGAAGGCAGCCACGGTGTCCTTTAAATAAAGGGGAGATCGAGCTGATCCTAACTGTTATAGGCAAATGTCTATTTTGCACTGTTTATCAAAAGTGTTGGAAAAACGTGTCAATAACCAACTGACTGGCTTTCTTGATGTCTATGGTATTCTATGCGATCTGGTTTCCGCTCAGGTTATGGATGTGTCACTGCAAACTTAAAGGTCTAAGCAATGTTGTGTTGCGTTTTTTTATTGACTTGGCCAAAGCTTTTGATACGGTAGACCATTAAATTCTTGTGGGCTGGCTAAGGAGTATTTGTGTCTCTGAGGAGTCTTTGGCCTGGCTTGTGAACTACCTCTCTCAAAGAGTGCAGTGTATAAAGTCAGAACATCTGCTGTCTCAGCCACTGCCTGTCACCATGGAGTACCCCAAGGCTCAATCCTAGTCCCCACGGTGTGATTGCCCCTCTCCCCACCAGTGTGATTACTACCGCTGAGGGTTTAGAGCTTGAGGTAGTCACCTCATACAAGTACTTGGGAGTATGTCTAGACTGTACACTGTCCTTCTCTCAGCACATATCAAAGCTGCAGGTTAAGGTTAAATCTAGACTTGGTTTCCTCTACCTTAATCTCTCCTCTTTCACCCCAGCTGCCAAACTATCCCGGATTCAGATGACCATCCTACTGCACTGTACATTCCTCTGTAAACTGGTCATCTCTGTATACCCGTTGCAAGACCCACTGGTTGACGCTTATTTATAAAACCCTCTTAGGCCTCACTCCCCCCTATCTGAGATACCTACTGCTGCCCTCATCCTCCATTTACAACACCCGTTCTGCCAGTCACATTCTGTTAAAGGTCCCCAAAGCACACACATCCCTGGGTCACTCGTATTTTCAGTTCGCTGCAGCTAGCGACTGGAATGAGCTGTAAAAAACACTCAAACTGAACAGTTTAATCTCCATCTCTTCATTCAAAGACTCAATCATGGACACCCTTACGGACAGTGGTGGCTGCTTCGTGTGATGTATTGTTGTCTCTACCTTCTTGCCCTTTGTGCTGTTGTCTGTGCCCAATGTCCCAATGTTTGTACCATGTTTTGTGATGCTGCTATGTTGTTGCTACCATGTGGTTGTCGTGTGTTGCTGCCATGCTATATTGTCTTAGGTCTCTCTTTATGTAGCGTTGTGGTCTCTCTTGTGTGTGTTTTTGTCCTATATTTTTAATCCTAGCCCCCGTCCCCGCAAGTGACCTTTTGCCTAGGCCGTCATTGTAAATAAGAATTTGTTCTTAACTGACTTGCCTAGTTAAAAAAGGTTAAATAAAACAATGATAGTGTATCATACTTCTTATACGTTATTATCATTTTTTTTTTATATATAAAACTTTGCATTGTACTGTCAAACTGCTTGAGGTGTTAAAATCCCATCTGCCAAACTGCCTTTTTATCTTGGCCTTTAATCAATTATGCTTTTATGTTGTTTGATTACATTTGATCTATATTGCAGTTCTTGTTTTTTTCTTTCTGTTTTAAGTGTGTTACTATTTTAAATGCACATGAAATCAAGTTTGAATTGAAGTTTGATTTGATATTGGCTCTTTTAATTGATGATTGTATGAATAGACTTCTTTTTTTTTTTACTTGTCTCATAAAGAAGTTTTTTAAATATATGAACTAGGTTATAGGCCTATTAAATATATGTTTGGAGTATATTTCCTGCTGAGCTGAACTGTGGCGTGATATGAGTTTAATAGACAAGGTGTTAGTGGCGATTAGCATGTGTAAAGATCCAGGACCTTCCTAAACTGACTAATCAAGACTGGTCAAGCTCTGTTTTTATTTTGACTTCTCAGTACTGAGGTTCTACTTCATATAATTAAAGATATTCTGACTTACATGTACACCAGCGGAGGCTGTTGATGGGAGGACGGCTCATAATAATGGAGTGAAAGGAATGATATCAAAGCGATAGGCATGTTTTTGGTAACATTACATTTGCTCCTTTCCAGCCATTATGAGCCGCTCTCCCCTCTGCTGCCTCCACTGATGTAGACACCTTGAAACAGGCAATTTTATGCAGTAATACTGTATGGAACGTGGAGATGAAAGGTAACAGAACAAAAGGTGGTAAAGCCTTGCTTGCTTTCTCACTGGGAGGTGAAGGCGCTCTCCCAATCATTGAACTGTGCATCTGAAGTGTTGGCAATTTCACCTGAAAAGGAGGGCCTGCGCTGAGCCTCTGAGCTTTTGATTGTCCTTACAGAGCTGTAAGTGTTCTCTAGCTTTCTTGCTGCTTTGTTAGCATGGGAAACATGTTTACATTGCCAAATCAAGTGGAATAGATAATAAACAAATGTAATATAATCAATCAGAAATTAACAATAACCATTACACTCACAAGTTTCGATAGATTAGACATTTCAAATATTGATACTGGCTATGTAGTGTACAGTGTAACAATGTGCAAATGACTTGAAGTACACAAGGGGAAACGGACAAATAAAGATTGTCTTTCCAAGAGTGTTTGCTTCACTGGTTGCCCTTTTCTTCTGGAAACAGGTCGCAAATCTTGCTGCTGTGATGACACACTCTGTCTGTACAACACATTCTCTCCCTTTCTCTCTTCACACTGAGGTGTCTGAAAAGGGAGGTTCCTTTTTCACTATCTCAACCGCCAAATAATTGCTTTTCTTAACCTCTGCACAATCGTGTTCCTACAGTCCTACAACTTCCCGGAGCCCACCGCACGCGCTTACACGAACCCGTCGCTATTCTCCGCCACGGCAGAAAAAAGATACACGCCACCATCCAATCTCCCACCGCCTCGCAATTACTGACCTTCATCCCTTCATTTCTCCCAGGTTATTACTTATCTCAATTATCAGTTTAGTTGGTTTGTTTATTCAGTCACTTTGCGCACTGCGGCACATGGGCTGAATTCCAACGGTGGTTTCTGAGTGTTCAGGTGGCTTGGCTCAGTGTGTGGTTGAGGTTTTATTCATTTCTAGGCCTTTTGCTAGACCGGATGAGGTGAGTGGAGTTTGGTGGTCACGGGGTTCGCGCGAAAATGTATTCGGTGTCATAAAAGCTCTATGTTCGCCGGCTGCAGGTCACCTGGAGAAGCAGGGGAATTTTTATGCAGGTTGATATTACATTGCCACTTCTTGAACTGTCCTTTATTCTGTGATTTAAATAGATTTTGGCCTTTTAGTTCTGCTGCACAAGCACTTTCTTTTATTTTTTCCCCTTGAGCCTTTTTTCCTCCCACTTTGCCTTTTGAAGCGACGGCCCGCCTCCTCATGGCGACGGCCCGCCTCCTCATGGCGACGGCAAGCCTCCTCAGACCTTTTTTAGGACATCCTGGAAGCATATCCAAACACTGCCCATCTCAATGATTTATGCGCTGCATCTGAAATGTGGACCCACTTGCCTTCCGCAGTTTGGAACTTGCCGTAGTAAAGTCACCTTGGGGAAACCTGGTTTGATAATAGAGACAAGATGGAATGAGTGTTTCATAAGAGAATCGGCACTGCTGAGCCCATCAGTTTGGCTGTTCACTTAGTGTGGGAGTTAAGGCCAGGCACCACAGGCTAATAGGGATTTTTTTTCTTTACTCTCATCAGACTGAAACTTTACCAGCTGAAAGTATACATAAATACAATATATTATTGCATTACAACTTTTGTTTATTTTTAAATATGTAAATGAGGCAAACCGTCCTTGAAATGTGCTAATTTGCATATTCTGAGAATCTGTTTTTCATCACATTGCTTCAAGGCAGAATGGTCAGACTTACAGATCAGTTTATCAAAATATTGTCATTTGATGGAATTATTTAAACACTTCATGTAGGACGGAAGCATATTTTGAATATATTTACACATAAAATGACGCTTAAAATCAAAACGACACAAGATATAAAAAAAATTTTAGACCTAAGAAACCTGAGTGTGGAATAATGGGAATGTACGTCCTTTGAAGACTGAGGAAAAATACACTGCTCAAAAAAATAAAGGGAACACTAAAATAACACATCCTAGATCTGAATGAATGAAATATTCTTATTAAATACTTTTTTCTTTACATAGTTGAATGTGCTGACAACAAAATCGCACAAAAAATATCAATGGAAATCAAATTTATCAACCCATGGAGGTCTGGAGTTGGAGTCATACTCAAAATTAAAGTGGAAAACCACACTACAGGCTGATCCAACTTTTGATGTAATGTCCTTAAAACAAGTCAAAATGAGGCTCAGTAGTGTGTGTGGCCTCCACGTGCCTGTATGATCTCCCTACAATGCCTGGGCATGCTCCTGATGAGGTGGCGGATGGTCTCCTGAGGGATCTCTTCCCAGACCTGGACTAAAGCATCCGCCAACTCCTGGACAGTCTGTGGTGCAACGTGGCTTTTGGTAGATGGAGCGAGACATGACCTTCCCAGATGTGCTCAATTTGATTCAGGTCTGGGGAACGGGCGGGCCAGTCCATGGCATCAATGCCTTCCTCTTGCAGGAACTGCTGACACACTCCAGCCACATGAGGTCTAGCATTGTCTTGCATTAGGAGGAACCCAGGGCCAACCACACCAGCATATGGTCTCACAAGGGGTCTGAGGATCTCATCTCGGTACCTAATGGCAGTCAGGCTACCTCTGGCGAGCACATGGAGAGCTGTGCGGCCCCCCAAAGAAATGCCACCCCACACCATTACTGACCCACCGCCAAACAGGTCATGCTGGAGGATGTTGCAGGCAGCAGAACGTTCTCCACTGCGTCTCCAGACTCTGTCACGTCTGTCACGTGTTCAGTGTGAACCTCTGTGAAGAGCACAGGGTGCCAGTGGCGAATTTGCCAATCTTGGTGTTCTCTGGCAAATGCCAAACGTCCTGCACGGTGTTGGGCTGTAAGCACAACCCCCACCTGTGGACGTCGGGCCCTCATACCACCCTCATGGAGTCTGTTTCTGACCGTTTGAGCAGACACGTGCACATTTGTGGCCTGCTGGAGGTCATTTTGCAGGGCTCTGTCAGTGCTCCTCCTGCTCCTCCTTGCACAAAGGCGGAGGTAGCGGTCCTGCTGCTGGATTGTTGCCCTCCTACGGCCTCCTCCACGTCTCCTGATGTACTGGCCTGTCTCCTGGTAGCACCTCCATGCTCTGGACACTACGCTGACAGACACAGCAAACCTTCTTGTCACAGCTCGCATTGATGTGCCATCCTGGATGAGCTGCACTACCTGAGCCACTTGTGTGGGTTGTAGACTCTGTCTCATGCTACCACTAGAGTGAAAGCACCGCCAGCAGTCAAAAGTGACCAAAACATCAGCCAGGAAGCATAGGAACTGAGAAGTGGTCTGTGGTCACCACCTGCAGAACCACTCCTTTATTGGGGGTGTCTTGCTAATTGCCTATAATTTCCACCTGTTGTCTATTCCATTTGCACAACAGCATGGGAAATGTATTGTCAATCAGTGTTGCATCCTAAGTGGACAGTTTGATTTCACAGAAGTGTGATTGACTTGGAGTTACATTGTGTTGTTTAAGTGTTCCCTTTATTTTTTTGAGCAGTGTAGTTGGCGCACCGGAAACATTTCATTTTGAGAAAATGGCCGATAAAGATAGGCTAATGCAATTAAAATGTTATTTTCTATAAATATGACCATTTATGTCACTATCTTGGTTATATATCACTGCTAAACTGACACATAAACATCAAATATACATTTTACAAATACATTAGCATATTTAATGTATTTGTTTCAAGCGATCGAGCAAATATGCAGTTTTGGGCAAATTCTCATATCACTTTGCTCTATTTGTCACATACAAGGATTTTGTATGGCTGTTGAAATGTGCAGAACATTAATCAGCTATGCCTGCCCCATATGTAGGGCCCTCTGAGTTGTTGCTGTTGACTCTTTACTTATTTGACTGTGTCATGGGACCTGCGCCTACGCTTGGCACACTCCATTGAAGAAGCATCAGCTATCACAACTCCTCTCTGATTGCTCCAGTGTCACCAAAGTGCTGTCAAGCCATAATTTGTTCATCACATGTGTTATAGCAGTGGCTCCCTCATTGAACGTGGCTACTGCCATACTGGCAGCTCCGTCAATGCAGCGTTTGCCCATGAAGACAGTTTTGGGGCATCACGACCATATTACAGAGTTCAGCCATTCATTTGCATTCTGGGTTCCTCCGTGCTACATTCTTTTGAAGACGTTATCATTTGACATCCTATGATTTACAGATACCAATTTCTGTGCAACATCTCGCTATTAAAAAATGTATGGCTTCCCAAAGTTTTTGCAACAGGTTAGATCTTCACAATTTTTCTTTGGCTCGCTGGTACCAGCACCAATGCACACACCTATCTCGTAGTTGGAAGTGAATCAATCTTCTCTTGTGCCAAGTGCCATCGAAGGATACATGAATGTCTATGAGGATACATGAATGTCTATGAGGATACATGAATGTGCCTGAGGATACATGAATATGTCTGAGGTTACATGAATGTCTGGGTCTATATATGCGTACCCTCTTCTAATTATCTTTGCAGCGCTCTCCATTTTATTTATTTTATTCAACTAGGCAAGTCGGTTAAGAACAAATTCTTATTTTCAATGACGGCCTCGGAACAGTGGGAAATATTATTTCTACACAGCAAGTCACCTGCCAGTAATGGGCTACTCTCCCTTTTTATTTACCTGTCATTCTCCTGTCATGTCTCTGATATGAGCTGAGAAGCAACTTTGCTTATTTTCTTTAGGGCTGCATAACCAAGTTTTTTGGGGCTAGAAGAACCATCCTCACATTTCTATCAAATGCCACATCTCCCCTGGAGCTCTCCTGCAGCCTGGAGGAAGTGTAAACACTCCTCCTAAATGCATCACGATCACCTTCACAGTCTGCACATTCTATTATGACAGAATCACTGGTTGGTGAAGTCTGGGGATATTCAGTCCAGTGTTTAGACACTTAGGGCAAATCAAATCATGTACATGTTGGTTTATTTGAGATGTGGATTAAAAGCCACTGTTGGCTGTCTGCTGTCTTGTTGATCGCTGCTAGTTATCTTCATCTCAACTCATTTGCATCTCAATGCGCTGCTGCGGGCTACCTCCTTTTCCTCCACTGCTTCGATCGGCGGATCAGGCACATTTTTTTTCTTTCATTCATTGCTTTTCTCGCATCGCTCATTTTTATTCACTTACTGGAGGTATGTTCTTCAAGATTTTCTCTTTTTTTTTTCTCTCTTTACGGGAAATATTTTCAAACAAGGATGTGCTGCGCGGCACGTGAAGCATTTTAACCAATCAGGTTGCCGGAAAGGGCCTTTAAATGCGAGATACCAATCGGATGTCAGCACGAAGCACTATGTCTACAAAGGAAAGCCATGTATGGACTAGCTAACGATATGCTCTGGAAAACAAGCTTTTGAATGATATATGATTCATCATGGATAGTATTTAAAATAGCGGTTGACGTTCTACATGAAACATGCTATCAAGATCGTGTAGTTGTAGTTGATGGAGTTGGGATAAAATGATACAAAATTTCACGTTTTCATTTTATAACGTATGCCAAAGTAAAACAACATCAATTTCAAAGTTTAACAAACCACAAACTATGCAGAGGGACTACTTTTGAACAATTTACACAAATTACACAAACACATTTACTGTAAGAACTGTGCAGAATTATAGTAAAATCTCCATAGTTTTCCAAAAATGGCTAAATATCTGCTAGGAATTAAGATGAAAAGATTTCTGCAGAAAGAATGGGGTGTCAGCTAAGTAAAGTGTGTGTGTGTGTGTGTGTGTGTGTGTGTGTGTGTGTGTGTGTGTGTGTGTGTATATATATATATATATATATATATATATATATATATATATATATATATATATATATATATATATATATATATATAATTGGTTATTGAACTACAAGTGAAGTGGATTTACATCCAGTAACAGAATTACATCATGGGTCCCTTATCTGAACAACACATAAATGGATATTTATGCACAATTATTTTGCATATTTAGGTACTATTCTACATAATGGCTATTATTCTAATGAGCTAACAAGACCACATTTTGTTGATCCGGACCAAATTGAAGCATGGACTTGTTTCACAAGTTTGGACATCACAGTACAGTAATAGTAGATATGTTCAGTTAATTATACTGTGCTCTAGTGTGATCTACACACTTGTGAAACATAAACGTCTATGATTGGTTCAGGCCCATGGATGTCCGGTGTTCTGTGATCAGTGGGTGAGGATGCTTGTTAAAGTAAATGGAAAGAGGATTGGTGGTACAGTAGGTGTCATGGTAAGTGTCAGTCATAGCCGGGAGAGGTGACATTAATGAGGGAGATATGAGCTGAACATAACAGTATACCAGTGGAAAGAAGTCCGTAGCAGGTAACCAAACTGTACTTTGTGACTACTTTGATTTCCCATTGTAGTCTGTTTAATTGCAGAAATTCCGTTACAGATTTTTAACACAATTGAGTTTTAATCACATAATTCATAAACAAACTTGATATCAGTAAAAAGGCTAACTAATACCTTGTTACTAATGTGTACTTGCATTAAGTTTCCTCATGAGGGAGAGAAATGACAAAATACCTTAAAAGATATGTGGGTTTTTAGTAACGGACTTGCAAGGCACAGGTCAATGTTTCTTAATTAACCTGTAGTGACACCCCATCCCGTGAACGGGACCGTTGTCATCATCTGACACTAATTAGCATAACGCAATGGACATATATCTTCGTAGAAAATATTCCTATTCATGAAAACCACAATTTAATCACCCTGTCATCTCAGATTTTCAAAATATGCTTTACAGCCAACCCTAGACAAGCATTTGTGTAAGTTTATCATAGCCCTGCATAGCATTATGCCTTGCTAGCAGCAGGCAACCTTGTCACGGAAATCAGAAAAGCAATCAAATTAAATCGTTTACCTTTGAACTTCGGATATTTTCACTCACGAGACTCCCAGGTAGACAGCCAAAGTTCATTTTTTTCCCAAAAGATTATTTTTGTAGGCGAAATAGCTCCGTTTGTTCTTCACGTTTGGCTGAGAAATCGCCCGGAAATTGCGGTCACCACAACGCCGAAACATGGCAAACGTTGTTTAGAATCCATCCTCAAGGTGTTTTTCTAATTGGAGTAATGGCTACCTCTGTATTTTATGCGAGAATCTCTCTCGGAGCCACCATGTGACCACTTACGCAATGTGGCCGCCTACGGCTATTCTTCAACAGAAATGCGTAAAACTACGTCACAATGCTGTAGACACCTTGGGGAATACGTAGAAAGCGTAAGCTCGTTGATGGTACATTCACAGCTGAATAGGGAGTCATTGGAACGCAGCGCTTTCAAAACCTGGGGCACTTCCGGATTGGATTTTTCTCAGGCTTTCGCCTGCAACATCAGTTCTGTTATACTCACAGACAATATCTTTACAGTTTTGGAAACGTTAGAGTGTTTCCTATCCAAAGATGTCAATTATATGCATATTCTAGCATCTTTTCCTGACAAAATATCCTGTTTTAAAACGGGAATGTTTTTTTTTTTCAAAAATGAAAATACTGCCCCCTAACACCAAGAGGTTTTAAAGGAAAGTACTTTCTCCAAAATGAAATATGTGTTGATATTAGTTGGCAGGGCTCTTTACAGCCAGAAGAGGACTGGCCACCCCACATAGCCTGGTTCCTCTCTAGGTTTCTTCCTAGGTTTTGGCCTTTCTAGGGAGTTTTTCCTAGCCACCGTGCTTCTACACCTGCATTGTTTGGGGTTTTAGGCTGGGTTTCTGTACAGCACTTTGAGATATCAGCTGATGTACGAAGGGCTATATAAATACATTTGATTTGATTTACATCAACATTGTGTTTTGATGTATTTCAGATACTTTTTTTAAGACTTTTTCTGGTAGATGTTGTTTAAGACCCCTTTTCCATCTGCTTGACCAGAAATCAAAACCTTTTGCTTATTCCACATTTTGAGGATGGGAAATGGTTGAAAAAGTTAGATATTCTTTAAATTCCAAAAACTCAGTTTTCATTTGACATGGTCATATGAATTTCCCCTGTTGGAGCTCATGGGTCCTTTTACATGGAAATGGCTCCTTTTACATGGAAATGGCTCCTTTTACATAGAAATGGCTCCTTTTACATGGAAATTAGCCCTTTTCGATGGAAATGCCCATCGTACAGTATGATCCAAGAGCACAACCGTGCCAACAGATGAACTCATCGCACATTTTCAAGTCTCTCTTGTGCTTATTAACTTTTACTATGACTGCGCACATCAATTAATATCAGTGGATTTTCGGCCTTTCAGCAAGTCCGGCCCTAGTGTAGTAGTCCAGGTGCTTGTTAAGGACAGCACCGTGGGGCTCCAATCCATCAGAGCTGAGAGACACACACACATACACACAGGTAGACTCCCAGGACTGTATATTAGGTGTGAGAGAGAGGGGGTTTGTCCCCCCCCCTCCACCAGCATGCTGATTTCCCCCATCAGCAGAAAGCCTGGCTGAGCTAATTGAGCTGGGAGGCCCGGCGGGGGGAGTGGGCCCTCCACAGAGTAGATTTTGCAGTGGCACTTCCTCTTCTTTCTTTCTGTCTCTCTCGTCTGTCTGTCTCTCTCTCTCTCTGTGCATACACTTCTGTGCCATTGAGCCACAAATAACAGTCCAAACAATCCCACACTGAGCCCAGCCCATACTGAAAATAAATAACATTTGTTAAATGCATTGGGACTATATGAAACGTGCATAGGGATTGGTATGAAACTCAGATTTATTTTCATTTTGTTAACTTCGATCTAAAGTAAAAACAAACAGCTAATCATATACTTACCCACAATCGGATAACAACTCTCTTAGAACAGCAAGACCTACTTAAAGTTTTTTTCTTCTTTTTTTTCTCTACTTTATAAAACAGCATCACAAGCTTGGAGATTAAATTGGGTCGGCAGTCAGCTGCTGTTTTGCATTTTCTGTATCTGTGAACAGCAGCAAACAATGCAGGCAGATTAACCCGATGTATTTGAGGATAATAAGACATTTTATGGTGTTCCATGGCCCCTGGGGGTCCCATCGTAAAAGCCACCACAAGCTGTTGAGATGGAGACCCAGAGAATTGTTTTCCTTCGTAACCTGCATTCAGGGAGTGGTGACTGTTTTAAAACAGCCTTTTACGCAGAAAGTCACATTCGGTTTCAGCTGTCCACAGTCGGCTGCCTGCTTGTTAGCATGGCTAATGTCTTGTTAAAGCCGCACAGTGGAGGGGATAATGGATGTTTTGGTTAAAGTAGCACCTTGTAAGAAAGGGAAAGGTTGCTAATTCACAAAACAATGTTTCCTTATAAACAAACATTATCATGCACTGGCACAAGCATTTTCTTATTAGTGGATTATCTGCTGGGGTATGCTTTACTAGCCTGCCTGTCCCATCCAATAAAGAGTCAAACGTTTGGTCTAATAATGAATCCTTTATTAATGTTCATGGTCCACTACATCGAGAGGGAGTGAACCATTTTACATTATCAGGGAGATAATTACAAAGCAATCATAAAAAGTTGTTTCCTGGCAAAGTGGTAAACAAGCCAAGGGTTTCTGTTTCTCCTTCTCCAGAGTAATTAATGCCGCTTCAGTCTTCTATTCATCAGTCGCTCCTTGGACTTAATGTTACCCTCATCATGCAGCCAGATTGTGGTTATTTTACTGTTGGGGGAAGGAAATGCTGTCATAGGCTCTTTCCTCTAAGTTATTCTGCATGCGTCCCGTGTCGTCACACCAGCAGGCAGGCTTTCTCCCCTATCGCTGCCCGGCGACACAACTTTCCATGACCTCTTTCTTCTAGACATGTCCCCCCCCCCCCTAACTGGACCCAGGGAACACGAGGAGGCACTTGACGCTGGAATATCGTCCCCACCCGGCCCCCCACATTATGGAATCTTTGCCTGTGACACTGGTCGACAAGTCCAAGAGAACCCAGTGGCTTGACGCGGCCAATCAGTTTGTATTTATACTTTTATGTGGGCTGCTAATGTTGGGTCTATTGCCTAATTCTGTTTGTCAGAATAATGGGCTGAATAAATGTACTGACCAGCAGATTTGCATCGTAGCCTAATCCTGCTGCATCCCATGCTGCATCCCATGCTGCAGGTTTAGAAGTCTGGTGATGTAATTAATAAATGTTCCTGGGCCTTCTGGGTTTTTGTCCATGAAAACTGCTTGTTTGTCCTCCATGACATTACATCCCCTGAAAACAAATTGTCTCCGTAGGAATAGTAAGCTTAGGTGCAGAATCCGTAATGAATACCTTGTACACAGGAATGCGGGTACAATTCTCCCCTCAAAAAGCAATCTGCATTGACAAATGACAGTGTAGGTTTTTTGTGTGTTTTTTTTTTTTTTTTTCAGTGTATCAAGAGCTTTAATTGTAGACTTAATCGTGCTGCGATTATATCTTGTCACAGCACAAGATTAAACTGTCATTGTTTAGCAAATGTATAGTTTGAAGATGTGTCTGGAACGTATGCTGATACCTTAATGCAGTTACTGTACAATAAATATAATGCATCTAGCTGCAAGCAATATTTGCATTTACATTAAAGGATCATCTGTTGCTACGTATGTTGTTGAGCGGGATGCTTCCTCCATCGCCTCGGAACTCTGTAGTGCGCATAAATCAGTCGCCGTGCTTAGTGCCCCTGCGGACCGCCCCATTGCAACCCTGACATGAAGTTGTTACTTACTTACTTACTTACTTACTTAGGAACTAACAACATTGGAATCCGTAAATGATCCATGGAATCGATAAACATAACCGACCGGCACTCATTTCAAGAATGAATCAATCTATCAATCTGCATAGCCTTATTTCTCCCCTTCTGACACAGGTCAATGTGCCAGGGGTTGTCGCAGGTCCGTTCTGATGGATCTGTTTCTCTTGACGGCTTCTCTCCTGATCTATGGCTGTTTTCCAGAGGAGTTGGACTTGAAGCTGACCTCTGTGTAGCTGCAATCCCATAATGCTCTTCTTGCTATTCTACAGTGCCTTGCGAAAGTATTCGGCCCCCATTGAACCTAGCGACCTTTTGCCACATTTCAGGCTTCAAACATAAAGATATAAAACTGTATTTTTTTGTGAAGAATCAACAACAAGTGGGACACAATCATGAAGTGGAACGACATTTATTGGATATTTCAAACTTTTTTAACAAATCCAAAACTGAAAAATTGGGCGTGCAAAATTAATCAGCCCCCTTAAGTTAATACTTTGTAGCGCCACCTTTTGCTGTGATTACAGCTGTAAGTCGCTTGGGGTATGTCTCTATCAGTTTTGCACATCGAGAGACTGAAATTTTTTCCCATTCCTCCTTGCAAAACAGCTCGAGCTCAGTGAGGTTGGATGGAGAGCATTTGTGAACAGCAGTTTTCAGTTCTTTCCACAGATTCTCGATTGGATTCAGGTCTGGACTTTGACTTGGCCATTCTAACACCTGGATATGTTTATTTTTGAACCATTCCATTGTAGATTTTGCTTTATGTTTTGGATCATTGTCTTGTTGGAAGACAAATCTCCGTCCCAGTCTCAGGTCTTTTGCAGACTGCATCAGGTTTTCTTCCAGAATGGTCCTGTATTTGGCTCCATCCATCTTCCCATCAATTTTAACCATCTTCCCTGTCCCTGCTGAAGAAAAGCAGGCCCAAACCATGATGCTGCCACCACCATGTTTGACAGTGGGGATGGTGTGTTCAGCTGTGTTGCTTTTACGCCAAACATAACGTCTTGCATTGTTGCCAAAAAGTTCAATTTTGGTTTCATCTGAGCACCTTCTTCCACATGTTTGGTGTGTCTCGTGGCAAACTTTAAACAACACTTTTTATGGATATTTTTTTTTTTTTATTTTTTTTTTTTTATTTTACCTTTATTTAACCAGGCAAGTCAGTTAAGAACAAATTCTTATTTTCAATGACGGCCTGGGAACTGCCTGTTCAGGGGCAGAACGACAGATTTGTACCTTGTCAGCTCGGGGGTTTGAACTCACAACCTTCCGGTTACTAGTCCAACGCTCTAACCACTAGGCTACCCTGCCGCCCCATATCTTTAAGAAATGGCTTTCTTCTTGCCACTCTTCCATAAAGGCCAGATTTGTGCAATATACGACTGATTGTTGTCCTATGGACAGAGTCTCCCACCTCAGCTGTAGATCTCTGCAGTTCATCCAGAGTGATCATGGGCCTCTTGGCTGCATCTCTGATCAGTCTTCTCCTTGTATGAGCTGAAAGTTTAGAGGGACGGCCAGGTCTTGGTAGATTTGCAGTGGTCTGATACACCTTCCATTTCAATATTATCACTTGCGCAGTGCTCCTTGGGATGTTTAAAGCTTGGGAAATCTTTTTGTATCCAAATCCGGCTTTAAACGTCTTCACAACAGTATCTCGGACCTGCCTGGTGTGTTCCTTGTTCTTCATGATGCTCTCTGCGCTTTTAACGGACCTCTGAGACTATCACAGTGCAGGTGCATTTATACGGAGACTTGATTACACACAGGTGGATTGTATT
Organism: Oncorhynchus clarkii lewisi; assembly: GCF_045791955.1. NCBI lineage: Eukaryota > Metazoa > Chordata > Actinopteri > Salmoniformes > Salmonidae > Oncorhynchus > Oncorhynchus clarkii. Next base: position 38,904,811 of record NC_092167.1, on the reverse strand, counting down.
TATCATCAATAGTCATTTAGGTCAACATTGAATCATTCAGAGATCCTCACTGAACTTCTGGAGAGAGTTTGCTGCACTGAAAGTAAAGGGGCTGAATAATTTTGCACGCCCAATTTTTCAGTTTTTGATTTGTTAAAAAAGTTTGAAATATCCAATAAATGTCGTTCCACTTCATGATTGTGTCCCACTTGTTGTTGATTCTTCACAAAAAATACAGTTTTATATCTTTATGTTTGAAGCCTGAAATGTGGCAAAAGGTCGCAAAGTTCAAGGGGGCCGAATACTTTCGCAAGGCACTGTACCTGCTGGAGCATGTGCTGGGGGTGGGTGTTGCTATGGTGACCAGTAAGCTGAGATAAGGCGGGGCTTTACCTAGCAAAGGCTTATAGATGACCTGGAACCAGTTGGTTTGGCGACAAGTATGAAGCAAGGGCTAGCCAACGAGAGCATACAGGTCGCAGTGGTGGGTAGTAAATGGGGATTTGGTGACCAAACAGATGGCACTGTGATAGACTACATCCAATTTGCTGAGTAGACTGTTGGAGGCTATTTTGTAAATGACATCGCCGAAGTCAAGGATCGATAGGATAGTCAGCTTTACGAGGGTATGTTTAGCAGCATAAGTGAAGGAGGCTTTGTTGCGAAATAGGAAGCTGATTCTAGATTTAACTTTGGATTGGAGCTGCTTAATGTGAGTCTGGAAGGAGAGTTTACAGTCTAACCAGACACCTAGGTATTTGTAGTTGTCCACATATTCTAAGTCAGAACCGTCCAGAGTAGTGATGCTAGACGGGCGGGCGTGTGCAGGCAGTGATCGGTTGAAGAGCATGCATTTAAGAGCACGTTGAGGCCACAGAAGGAGTGTTGTATGGCATTGAAGCTCATCTGGAGGTTTGTTAACACAGTGTCCAAATAAAGGCCAGAAGTATACAAAATGATGTCGTCTGCGTAGAGGTGGATCAGAGAATCACCAGCAGCAAGAACGACATCATTGATGTATACAGAGAAGAGAGTCGACCCGAGAATTGAACCCTGTGGCACTCCCATAGAGACTGCCAGAGGATCCGACAACAGGCTTTCCGATTTGACACACGGAACTCTATCTGAAAAATAGTTTGTGAACCAGGCAAGGCAGTCATTTGAGAATTCCAAGGCTGTTGTCTTGAATGTGGTGATTGACAGAGTCGAAAGCCTTGGCCAGGTTGATGAATACGGCTGCACAGTACTGTCTTTTATCGATGGCGGTTATAATGTCATTTAGGACCTTGAGCGTGGCTAAGGTGCACCCATGACCAGCTCGGAAACCAGATTGCATAGCTGAGAAGGTACGGTGGGATTCGAAATGGTCGGTGATCTGTTTGTTAACTTGGCTTTCGAAGACTTTAGAAAGGCAGGGTAGGATAGATATAGGTCTGTACCAGTTTGGGTCTAAGAGTGTCTCCCCCTTTCGAAGAGGGGGATAACCGCGACAGCTTTCCAAGCTTTAGGAATCTCTACACGAAAGAGAGGTTGAACAGGCTAGTAATAGGGGATGCAACAATTGCGGCCGATAATTTTAGAAAGAGAGGGTCCAGATTGTCTAGCCCAGCTGATATGTTGGGGTCCAGATTTTGCATCTCTTTCAGAACATCAGCTGTCTGGATTTGTGTGAAGGAGAAGTGGGGAAGGCTTGGGCAAGTTGCTGTGGAGGCTGCAGAGCTGTTGGCCGGGGTAGGGCTAGCCAGGTGGAAAGCATGGCCAGCCGTAGAAAAATGCTTATTGAAATTAATTATAGTGGATTTATCAGTGGTGACAGTGTTTCCTAGCCTCAGAGCAGTGGGCAGCTGGGAGGACATGCTCTTATTCTCCATGGACTTTAGTGTCCCAGAATGTTTGGGAGTTTGTGCTAAAGGATGCAAATGTATCCTTTGCTTGCCTAACTGCCTGTGTATATTGGTTTCTAGCTTCCCTGAAAGTTGCATATCGCGGGGGCTATTCAATACAAATGCAGTACACCACAGGATGTTTTTGTGCTGGTCAAGGGCAGTCAAGTCTAGAGTGATCCAAGGGATATATCTGTTCTTAGTTCAATTTTTTTTTTAATGGGCATGCTTATTTATGTGGATTTATGTAGTTTGTTTAGGGATGGACTATTTGCGTTTGCTGCACTGAAAGTAAAGGGGCTGAATGATTTTGCACGCCCAATTTTTCAAGTTTTGATTTGTTAAAAAAGTTTGAAATATGCAATAAATGTCGTTCCACTTCATGATTGTGTCCTACTTGTTGTTGATTCTTCACAAAAAAATACAGTTTTATATCTTTATGTTTGAAGCCTGAAATGTGGCAAAAGGTCGCAAAGTTCAAGGGGGCCGAATACTTTCGCAAGGCACTGTATCCTGCTCATTGCTTTACTTCCCCTTTTTGATCTGCCATCTTGCTATGGTGATGGAACCAAGAATTCTTGTGCAGGTTAGATTTTTGTGTTTTTTTTAAACCACCTGGGTGGTGTTGGACAACACAGTAAACTGTTAACATTGACTCTGCCCAGGTATAACACAGGCCAGCTGCAGTAACTCCTAGCTGACTTCATTAGTTAATGAAGTGGGCCGCAGCAACGTCGCACGTGCCTGTGGGTAATTGCTGCTGCGGTGGCAGTTCAGGAGGGGTCGGCGTGTGTGCAATGGAAGGGGGGGGGGGGGGACTCGGCATCCTCTCTGGCTGACATCTGAGGTTTATCACGGTAGTTGGTGGAGCGCACAGCGTGGCGCAGAGGGCATGGCCACCTTACCCCAGGCCTCATTGTGACAGCAGCCAGCCAGCGAGTCATCGGAGAGCCTCATCGGAAATCAATAAGCCCCACTCTTTAATTGTGAGGGGAAAAAAAAGATTCCCTGTTTACAGCATCACATCTGTCAGGACAACCTGACTTTAGATTTATTCCCTCTTTTCGCCTTTCACAGTGGAGCAGAATGTGCTTGCTAGCTGATTTTATGTGGTAGAGTATGAAACTGGAGCCTCCTGTTTTTATTCAGGAGCCTATTTGAAATGCATAGAGAACTGCTGTGGTTCACTTCAGAGCGCTGCAGGCGTTTTGTGTTTTATCTCGGCGAGTGTTTGCCTGTCTGTCTGTGTGCTGGCTGTTGCTCTGTGATGATGGCTCTCATACCATGCCCTCCTCGCTACAGTGCACTCTGCAGCGCCCCCTGTCCACTCTGTGAGGTTACTGCCATATCCAATTTTAGGCACCGTGAATAGCAGAACAATGCTATGTGGGTTGGCCCTAATTGATGAGAAAAAAATAAGCAGAAAACTCCTATTCCAAACTTCTCAAGATCTTATTGTGTGAATCACAACCATGTGGCATGACTAAACGTTTATGCTAAGATCCATACTTGAACAGGAAACTTTAAATGTAGTTAATTTCCCACCTCTGTTTTGGCTCTCTTGGCTTTCTTCGAGCTGTCAGACTGGGCTTTATGAGATGCCAAAAAAGAAAGTGGCACTTTTCCACATGGCCATATTTCATACGTCTCCTATTAGAGCATCACCTGGGGACTGACAGGCATCCAAAACTCTGATTAGGCCCTCTTTAGCTAATTAACTGCCACGGCCACAGTTGGCCATTTTGCATCGTTTAATGGAGGACCTTGCCGCAGCTGTCCTTCATCTGTCATTCCTGTGATTTGTGCCCTTTACACTGCAATTTGTGCCATAAAAATGTATAAATAGCCAAAATGAGCGTAGCATTTATTGCTCTCATTAAAGTTCCATGGAGAATGGAGTACGCTGCGGCAGCACCTTCCACGTTAGACGACCGCAAGGTTTCCCTTTTAATTACTGGAGAGCAGAGGAGGAAAAAGTCCGGGAAGCTTTTTTCTTTTTTTTTGTAGTCCAAAAAATCCCTGGAAAGAAGCCCTAACTACTGTATGACGATGTTGTTGGTACTCTGAAATGGCGCTAGCAGGCGCCATCCCCTCTTATCTTTTGCTCTGTGGCTATTCGGGGGAACAGCCTGCTTAATTATTTAGACCTATCCGTTACGGTATGAAAACCGCGAGGACACTAACATGCATCCAACAGAGAGGTGTCTAGTTTAAACTTTAGCTTTCTCCAAATTCTTTACTCTGTCAAGTGTCAAGTCAAAAGAAGCAGATGGCTTATTCTGTCTCGTACACGCGCACACAAATGTCCACGTACAGACGTACACAAAATATACCCACGCAAAGATCAGCGTCCTTTCATATATAATATGGTGTGTGTGTATGTATGTATATATATATATATATATAAACACACACACACACACAGTGGGGCAAAAAAGTATTTAGTCAGCCACCAATTGTGCAAGTTCTCCCACTTAAAAGATGAGAGAAGCCTGTAATTTTCATCATAGGTACACTTCAACTATGACAGACAAAATGAGAAAAAAAATCCAGAAAATCACATTGTAGGATTTTTTATTAATTAATTTGCAAATTATGGTGGAAAATAAGTATTTGGCTGACTAAATATTTGTTTGCCGCACTGTACATACACACACACTGGCTCTCTATCTTCCTGCTTTCTCACTCACTCACTCACTCACTCACTCACTCACTCACTCACACGGAGCCAGATCTTAGTTTACTTTAGGAATTGTGACCCATTTTCAGAGCTTCACAGAGTTAAGGATTTTCTTCTCAAACTGCTTTTTTTAATGCATTTTCTAGTCCTCTCTTTAATTGGCTTTAATCTTCATTCATTCTTTATCTCCTAACAACTTTTTCTTGTGCATGGGACTGCATGAAAATAGATTTTCAGAGCAGTGCTTCCCGAGGGAGGATGGATGGGGGTGTGTGACTGAGCAGATCACATTTGATTAGGGGGGGGGGGGTGCTTTAAAACAGGGCCTGTAGTGTTTCAGCAGAAACAAACAGCGGTGTGGCCTCCTCCAGGAATACTGTGATTTCTCCCTCACAAAGCAGCCCCGGAGAGTAGTAGTTTCATCTCCGACTGCTGTTAACTTTGGGGGTTTAAACACTGCTCCCGCCGACTGCTTGTTCTTGTGCGTCGCACACAGCGACTCTGTCGTGTACGCTGACAAAAAAGGATGCTAAAAAAAAAGTACTTTGGAATGACTTCATCTGGGATTCACGGGGATGGCTTTTTTAATTTTTGTAACAGCCTCACAAAATAAACTCACTGCTCACTGCGAATTTACATATAAAGTGTCTGATAAGCATATTTATGTGTTGCCAGTGTGAGTTGGCACATTTTTTGATGCAAAACATAAAGGGAAAGAAATGCGATGGATGTGTTTTGGATATCTATTAAAAACTTTGAACCGCGTGGTGTTTTTTGGTTTGGGTGAGGGGCAGGGGGGTGAGGGAGTGTGGAAGGAAGGAGATTGGGAGGAGTGACGCACGCTAGAGATTCGTCTCACTGTCGGGAGGATTTACGGCCTAGGTGTGGGGACATCCATCAACGTCGCGCACACCAAAGACAACTTTGTCTCTTTGTGCAATTTGTAAGGCTGTCCAGACAAATGTATCCTTATCAAGGAGCAGTCCCACTTCCATTGAAGGGGGAACCTTTTAAGCAGGCCATGAGCATGTTACCCTAAAACGGGGACAGAATTAAATGTGACACATTGCAAATGGTTGATTTCTGCAAAAGAGAATTGTTGGTGTTTTTGATATAAACATCAACTGTTCTGCTCTTAACCCAAATTCACTCAGATTACCATTGAATAATTTGTTGTAGTGGCTATGAAAATGCAATGACAGTGTAATTATACCGTACAGTTCGAGCCATTTTCACATTAATGTAGTGAACCCCATGAAGTAGGTGATTTTAAGCTGTCTCGCTTGGCCAAACCTTTATTAATCTGAAAGTCATGGACAGTGTTCTATCAAAGTCACCACTTTATTCAAGGATTGATGATGCTGTCGAGTTGACTCCCTTGGAGAAGGCTTTATGTTGTTTGTTGCCTAATTAAATTAAAAGACCTTTCTATTTTTCTATTCCAGAAAATGTACTCCTTAATACATACTGTACAGATGTATGATCTTAGTTTGAGCCAGTTTGCTATAGCAGGAAAATATTCCTGCAGCAACAGGAAATGTGGATTATAATGAATGGAAATTTTTGTAGGGGTTGATATTATTTTGTAAGGGGAAATCTAATATGAAGAATATATACCTAATTTTCATATTTTTCACCTTGAAAAAGAAACATACAAGTGAAAATGGCATCTTTCACTTTCGGTGGAGAGAGTATCTCCACTGAACAAAAATATAAACACAACATGCAACAATTTCAAAGATTTTACTGAGTTACAGTTGAAATAAATTCATTTGACCCTAATCTATGGATTTCACATGACTGGGAATACAGAGCTGCATCTGTTGGTCACAGAAACAAAAAGGGAGGGGCCTGGATCAGAAAACCAGTCGGTATCTGGTGTGACCACCATTTGCCTCATGCAGCGCGACACATCTCCTTTCGCATAGAGTTGATCAGGCTGTTGATTGTGGCCTGTGGAATGTTGTCCCACTGATTGTTGTCCCGTGGGTATTGGAACACGCTGTCGCAAACGTCGATCGAGAGCATTGCGTACATGCTCAATGGGTGACATTTCTGGTGATTATGTGTACAAATCCTTGCGACATGGGGCTGTGCATTGTCATGCTGAAACATGAGGTGATGGTGGCAGTTGAATGGCACAACAATTGGCCCCAGGATCTTGTTAAGGTATCTCTGTGCATTTAAATTGCCATAGATAAATGCAGCAATTCTGTTTGTTGTCCATAGCTTATGCCTGCCCATACCATAACCCCACCGACACCATGGGCCACTCTGTTCACAGTGTTGACATCAGCAAACTGCCCAATACACGCTGTCTGTCGGGTACAGTTGAAACCGGGATTCATCCGTGAAGTGCACACTTCTTCAGCGTGCCAGTGGTCATCGAAGGAAAGCATTTGCCCACTGAAGTCTGTTTCGACTCCGAACTGCAGTCCGGTCAAGGACACCCTGGTGAGGACAACGAGTACGCAATGAGCTTTCCTGAGATGGTTTCTTACAGTTGGGCGAACCCACATTTTCATCAGCTGTCCTGGTGGCAGGTCTCACAAGTGAAGAAGCCGGATGTGGAGGTCCTGGGCTAGTGTGGCTACAGGTGATCTGCGGTTGTGAGGTCAGTTGGACGTACTGACAAATTCTCTAAAACGATGTCGCGGCTTAGGGTAGAGAAATTAACTTTTAACTCTGGCAACAGCTCTAGTGGACATTCCTGCAGTCAGTATGCCAATTGCACTTTCCCTGAAAACTTGAGACATCTGTGGCATTGTGTTGTGTGACAAACTGCACATTTTTTAGAGTGGCCTTTTATTCACAGCACAAGGTGCACCTGTGTAATGATCATGCTGTTTAATCAGCTTCATGATATGCCACATCTGTCAGGCGGATGGATCATCTCTGCAAAGGAGAATTTCTCACTGACATGGATGTAAACAAATTTGTGCACAAAATTTGAGAGAAATAAGATTTTTGTACATATAGTACATTTCTGGGATATTTTATTTCAGCTCATGAAACACTTTACATGTTTAATTTATATTATTGTTCAGTGTAGTTGTTTTCAGAGAATAGCACTCTATGATGGCAGAAAATACCCAGAGCTATAAAGTCGCTGTATTGAATTTTCTTGTCATAATTTGATGGCTAAAAATTACGGCTTTTTTTGGGGGGGGGGGTCACAGGTAAAAGCTAGGTGTCTTTCCAGTTGTGACAGATGACTTAATATATGAACTTGATGCTGCTGTATGTTGTGGTCCACAGTTTGATACTTCCTGGATTCCAGTGCAGCTCCCACCAATAGGAAACGACATCCCCCTCAGCTCCTGCTGAGTGTACACTCCGTCTTCCTCGTTGACTCTGTGGTGATTTGGGACGCTTAGGGGACAATGGGAAATCTATCAAAGAAACGGGCTGCGTGAATAATGGATGCCGGAAATTATGTTCAGCTTTCTCAGACTCCGTAATGAAAGAACCCCCCCCATCATTCTATCAATGTGCTCCTCTGTGATCCAGCACTTTGAAAACAATGATTAATTTAGCTAATACCTGGCGATCGAACAAGGACACTACAGTACTGCCACCCATAGAATTAAGCTTGTGATTACAACCGATCTGTCTAGTTAATACCCTAACGCCTTTTTTTGAAAGTGGGTCTTTTAAAGTTTAAATTAACATGATCTTTATTTCTTGAGGGGAGATTGAAGTCTTCTCGAATGACTGGAATGACAAGCGAAGGGAACACAAACACAATTTTGCCAAAGAGTTTCTAAAAAAGTGAAATGTTACTAATGTTACTCGTAGCAACTTTTCAGACCTTTTTTGAACGTTAACATATTTTCTGTCACTGGAATTACATTGTCATAGGACTGTGACTTTAACATGCAGCCTAGTATTCTGTTAGTCAGAATTAAGTCATGTTAAATAAAACACCCTCCACTTGCCAATATATTCCTGTAGAATCCTGTATCTAAGCAACAGCCAATCACATCAGATTTCACCCACCACTGTCTTTCTTTCCAGCCACTTCAGATCCAGACAGCCACCTAGCTTTTGATGCCACATATCACACCTCAACAAAGAATGGTATTAAGATTCTAACGAGGAATTTCAGCCAAATAACATTCCATTACAGTTAATAAAATTTAAAAAGCAAGCGCGTCTGAGTGCTGTTTGACAAACATTGATGTGACGTCTCAGCCTGGCTAGAAAGGGGGAGAGATTTCTTTTAAAGGAGAGGAACTGCATGTTCCCTTGACAAGAGCTGGCTGGCAGTACGGTTTTCTTTTTTTTGGCTAACAGAAAGGGCCATAAGCGAGATCTCTCAGTGGGCCAGGGGGGTTCACTGGGAACAAATGAACATTTCAGGGACCCAGCTGTGCTCTCCACTTCCAGTCGTCACCCTTTTCCCTTAGATGAGCTGAACAGGAGAGACAAAAACAACAGACAAAAATAACGCATCCAGAAAATTGGGAGCAGAAGTGCCATTCCATTTCCCTCCACTCTTTTATGGCTTTAGAGTCAACTGGAGTGTGACTTCCATACTGCTCAGGAGGAGAACAGGAGAGCAGTCTTGGCGTCTGTCGATATAGGACTGTACATTGCAGTGAGCACTCCTACCTAGATCAATTAAAGAGTGGGGCTTTGTTCCACTCCCTCTACACTCCTTATTTCACATTCTGCTCACCTATGCATTTGCCAAGTGAAGCATTGTGCTGCTATCGATTTGGCCTGGGCCCGGCGAGCTGGGACGAGTACGGGCTCGGCAGGTTATCAGTGACATCACCCCTCTGAATGGCAGTGTTTGACTTTTCTTCCCCTTATCAATAGTTCTAGGGAGTGCATTAAGAACGGCGTCTCGGTCTGATTTCTTGAAATGCTCCGGTGCCTTCCTTATTCCCCCAAAGGGCACAGACCGAAAATCTAGTCCGACTTCCCTGTGAACTTTATTTACTTACTCTCCGGGAGACGACGGCATTGACTTTTGACAGCCCGAACAATGTTATGACGTTGCCTTCTTGTCATGGTGGCTTGGTGTTTTTTAAAATTTAATTATTTATTTCTCTCTCTCTCTCGCCTCGCCTCCACAACGTCTTTGTCTGAGTCGTCATTTTGTCGACATGGAATCAGTCACTCCTCACACAAGGGAGAGCGGCGGGGACATGGCGGCGGCCTTGACTATTCATGAGCCGATGTGATCCACTCTGTCACCCCTGTCAGCGCGAGGTGTCTGTCTGCAACACCGCTCCCTACTCTCTTTATCAGCCAGGGGTGGCTAATGAGATCCACCAGGTTAACACCACCACTAAAACAGCAACGGGATTAAAGCCTCTTAATTAATTTAGACAACCACTAATTGAATCCCATGTGAACCATGCTATGACACCAGCCATGGGATGTGCGTGATGGAAGGAAAAAGGACAGTCCCTTGAGTTTTGTCAATTTTCGAATGCTCGCCGCACAATCTGAATTAATTTTCTTGGTGTCATTTTTGTTCTTCCCTTTTCCTGGAAGCTCATCTTTTTTAATTAATTACAGCTGTTTCAGCCTTCCTGGAAACTGCAAAAGTAGACAACCATGGTAAAATGTTAAGCTCATGACTGTGTTGCACCACCACCAGAAATAACACCTGCTGTGCGTAGTCAAAACTTCTTAGTCCCATGGACTGCAATCAGAGATGGCAGCCGTGACTAAGAAAATACTACCTCTTCGCAGTCGTCTGTACCTGACTTAGTCATCCTCACACTCAAGTGTTTAATCAGCATGCAGGGAACATTGTGGGCTTGAGAGCGGCCAGGAGTTCTCTCTCTCTCTCTTCCTCCCTCACTCCCTCTTTTTCATGCATATTCATCTGTTCCAGGCTTGGTCAATACAACTGAAATGATTGACTGCTGTGTAAGTGTTTTCCAGGCCTTCCCCAGATTCCCTGTCTCCCTGTTGAATCGGTTTGTCTGTGGATCCTCCTACAGCTACTTCTCCCTCTCTTCTCTGTTCACTGTTTGGGAAATTGGGCTAGCTCGATGTTGTCACCTCTGCCAGATTTCTCCTACCTTCATACGGCTCACCTCCACAGCTGCCATTGTTAATCCATCTCATTGCCTCGCTTAAGGGCTGCAGCCTAATCGCCAGCGATCATTTTAAGAGCATTAATATTCAAATGAGGCATCTTTTTTTGTCAATGTCGTGAGAAATAACTGGATCATCTTTCACCCATGCCTTCCGCAGCGAGACGTTTAGTCATAGCGGCATCTTCCCCAAAAGCGCATGCTTTGCTGGTGTACATTTTCAACCAGTCAAACATCCTTGCCCGGGGCATATACGCTCAGCCATTCACCCGCTTGTCAGTTAAATAGTTATTTTATGGTGGCACCACATTAATTGAACTACATTCACCACACACCAATTCACGGCCTGGTACATCCATTAGGGAGTGAGCTGTGCCAGAAATATAACCAAATAGGCCTACAAACCGGAGAGGGTAAACCTCACCGTAATGTAGCAAAATCAGAGTAATCGTTCATTTACATTGTTCTCAATCCCCAGCCAACCGAGGGGAATGTCTTGCAGTGTAGAATCGAGCGCTGTGGATAAAATCTGCAGATTCTCTTCTCACTATCGCTTCCTGTTTAGTTCTGTTTTGTGTGAGGCGGTTTTCTGAAACCCTGTGTAGTATGTTGGTAAAGGAGATGGTCTCTCACAACAGTTGTCACAGGAAATGAGAACAATTCTGGCAAACAAACTGGCTCCTACTTTAGAGCTGTGGCTCCTTCTTTAGAGCTGTGTCTCCTACTTTAGAGCTGTGTCTCCTACTTTAGAGCTGTGGCTCCTACTTTAGAGCTGTGGCCTCTGGGGAGGCAGGTGGTGTGTGTGTGGGGGGGGGGGGTGCTGGTGTTACGGCTGCATGATATGGGTAAAAAATGTAATTGCGCCTCCTGAGTGGCGTCACTACAGACCCGGGTTTGATCCCAGGCTATGTCGCAGCCGGCCGTGACCAGGAGACCCATGAAGCGACGTACAGCTGGCCCAATGTTGTCCGGGTGAGTGGAGGGTTTGGCCCATCGCGCTCTAGCGACTCCTGTGGGGCAGGTGCAGGCACGCTGACTTCGGTCGCCAGACTTCAGTCAACACATTGGTGCATCTGGCTTCCCGGTTAAGCGAGCAGTGTCAAGAAGCAGTGCGTCTTGGCAGGGTCGTATTTCGGAGGACACATGGCTCTCGACCTTCGCCTCTCCCAGTTGCAGCGATGAGACAAGACTGTAACTACCAATTAGATATCATGAAAAGGGGTAAAAAGTACCCCCCAAAAATATTTTTTTTGTTGTTGATATTTTTACCAAATATTGCGATTTGACTTGCGATATTAATATGTATATAGGGTGAACTGTTGGAATCATATAAATTTAAATGATTTATATTAAGAAGTAAAGTGTTCCAAACAAGAGCATTGCTGCGTTCAAATCTGTTGACTGCATTTGACCGAACAGAACAGCATGCAAACTAACTAGAAAAATGACGGCTGAATGATGTTTTAAAATTTAAATAATGCGATTCATTGTGCAGCCTTAGCTGGTGTGTGATATCATAGTACCCCAGCAAGAGATGAGTTCTTAGTGTTTAAAAGGAAAACGTGTTGTCCTCTCTCTGTTGTTTTGCCATCAAGTATTTAGTATTTAAAGCTGCAATATAATTGTTTGGGTGACCAAATTCGCCCGGAAATTAGGGCGGTGCGACCCCCCCCCCCCCCCCCCCATGCTCTAACAGAACACACACTGATCCCCTACCAAATCAAGCCCACCCTGACCCCCCCCCCCCCCCATGCTCTAACAGAACACACACTGATCCCCTACCAAATCAAACCCACCCCGACCCCCCCATGCTCTAACAGAACACACACTGTTCCCCTACCAAATCAAACCCACCCGACCCCCCCCCCCCCCCCCATGCTCTAACAGAACACACACTGATCCCCTACCAAATCAAACCCACCCCGACCCCCCCCCATGCTCTAACAGAACACACACTGATCCCCTACCAAATCAAACCCACCCAAACCCTGCCATGCTCTAACAGAACACACACTGATCCCCTACCAAATCAAACCCCCCCGACCCCCCCCCCCCCCCCCCCCCCCCCATGCTCTAACAGAACACACACTGATCCCCTACCAAATCAAACCCACCCCAACCCCCCCATGCTGTAACAGAACACACACTGATCCCCTACCAAATCAACCCCCCCCAACCCCCCCCCCCCCATGCTCTAACAGAACACACACTGATCCCCTACCAAATCAAACCCACCCCAACCCCCCCCATGCTCTAACAGAGCGCCACCCCAAAACCAGACTTAAAGCAGGCATGATATACAGTGCGTAATATAATCAAATAATAACAAAAATACATAGACATTATAAAACAAATAGTTATACACATTCTAATTTGGGGTGGTTTATGGAGTTGTGAAATTAGCTGGGTCCATGTCTTCTTCAAAGCATAGGAAAGGTTGCCAGATATTATTAAATGTAATTGCAGATCCCCTAACGGAGGAGCGTATTTTCTCTAGCTTGAGATGTTGCATAACTTCCTTTATCCAATGGTTAAAAGTAGGAGGAAACTGATCCTTCCACTTGAATAATATAAGACTTCTAGCTAGAAGAGTAGTAAATACCGGCATGTTGCCCATGGATCTGTTTAGACGGGCCTCCTGTGGTGCCACTCTGGATAATGCAATAAAGCCAGAAGGTTCTGTAGGTCTCTCCAGTATCTTAGAAGACGTCTCAAATTGATATCCAGATATCTGCCCATTTCAGGCATGTCCAACACATGTAATAAAGTATCAGGAGCCTGCTTACATCGGTCACAAGTGGGATCTATTTATGGTCTAATCTGGGATTATTTTGGCTTTGACCAATGCAGCTAATTAACTACTTTAAATTGAATTAGACATATAGATGAAGAATGCATATTCTGCCAAGTTTCGTCTGAAAGTTGTTAACCTAAATCCTCTTCCCAGGCCTCCACCATTCTTAAATGGAAGAAGTTTGGAACCACCAAGACTCTTCCTAAAGCTGTCCACCCGGCCAAACTGAGCAATCTGGGGAGAAGGGCCTTGGTCAGGGAGGTGACCAAGAACCCAATAGTCCCTCTGAAAGAGCTTCACAGTTCCTCTGTTGAGATGGGAGAATCTTCCAGAAGGACAAACATCTCTGCAGCACTCCACCAATCAGGTCTTTATGGTAGAGTGGCCAGTTGGAAGCCACTCCTCAATAAAGGACACATGACCGCCAGCTTGGAGTTTGCCTTAAGGAAACTAAAGACTCACAGACCATGAGAAACAAGATCTGATGGTCTGATGAAACCAATGTGGAACTATTTGGCCTGAATGCCAAGCGTCACGTCTGAAGGAGACCTGACACCATCCCTACGGTGAAGCATGGAGGTGGCAGCATCATGCTGTGGGGATGTTTATCAGCGGCAAGGACTGGGAGACTACTCAGGATCAAGGGAAAGATGAACGGAGCAAAGAACAAAGAGATCCTTGATGAAAACCTGCTCCAGAGTGCTCAGGGCCACAGACTAGGGCGAAGGGTCACCTTCCAGCAGGACAACAACGCAAAGCCCACTGGCAAAACAACGCAGTGGCTTCAGGAGAAGTCTCGATGTCCTTGAGTGGCCCGCCCGGACTTGAACCCAATCAAACATCTCTGGAGAGACCTGAAAATAGCTGTGCAGCGACACTCCCCATCCAACCTGACAGGACTTGAGAAGATCTGCAGAGAAGAATAGGAGAAACTCCTCAAATACAGGTGTGCTAAGCTTGTAGCGTCATACCCAATATGTCTCGAGGCTGTAACCGCTGCCAAAGCTTCTTCAACAAAGTGTTGAGTAAAGGGTCCGAATACTTAGGTAAATGTTATATTTATATATATATATATAAGTTATAAAAAACAGTTTTTGCTTTGTCATTATGGGGTATTGTGTGTAGATCGAGAAGGAAAAACAATATTTTTATAATATTGCTGTAACGTAACAAAATGTGGAAAAAGTCAAGGGGTCAGAGTACTTTCCGAATGAACTGTATCTGCAGTATTGCTATGATTCCCGTTCTTAAGTTTCGTTTTTGCGTCTTACTTTCGGTTTAGCACACCAGCTTCCAAGTGCCGAAAATACAGTATTTTTGGTTATTGAAAATATATTTTCACACAGCGGTTTAGGCACTATGATTCTCTACACCAGGGGCGTCACACTCATTCCATGGAGGGCCTAGTGTCTGCAGGTTTTTGCTTTCAATTAAGACCTGGACAAGCAGGTGAGGGGGGGTTCTTTACTAATTAGTGACCTTAATTCATCAATCAAGTACAAGGGAGGAGCGAAAACCTGCAGACATAACCTCCGTGGAATGACTTTGACTCATGCACTACACTATACATAAACAAAATAGTTTGCCTAATTTCAGATTTTTTAGCAACCAGGAAATGGCAGAGCGATTTCTGCACATTGCACCTTTGAGTATAATAGCTACTGTAAGTTCACAGAAGTGCATTTGTGTCTTGCTGATACTGACGACAAAAAAGCATTAAGTGATAGAAGTAACAGTCTATTGGATTGTCCCTTTAATTCATCCTTTATCTCTGAAAGGCTTAATAATAAAACTCACAGCGTCAAGAAGACTAAAACAAACAAGGTGCTCTAAAACGGACAAAAGTCCAATTTAGACCCATCTTAATGGAATCTATAATAAGCACAGAGCCACAGTATCTCTCCATAACACTTCAGCCTGGAAGCAAGCTGTCACTACCCAGCCAAAGCTCTGTGGTCAAGTCCAGTTTTCACTCAGAGACCAAACCAAGAGAGTAGGAAGAAAATATACAGACGTTATTGCCCAATTCATAGTGGATTTCATGGCCATTTTACTGATACGGGTTGTCTTTGCTCTGAGGAAACCCTAACTATGAAAACCTCTTCTACCCTTCTTTGCCCTCGCTTCGTCAGAAAGTAATCTTCAGTCTGCAGCGTTGGCCTTTTTTTTTTGGTATTTCCTGCCACACGTCTGAACAGTCCAACTTTAATTTCACGGGCACCTGTTCCTCCATGTTCAGCGGGAATGAGGAGTCGAATCCCAGACTTCTATAACCATTGGGACGAGAAAGGAAGCTCTGCGATGGGGGAAAAAAGCCATCCTATACGTCTCTTCCCTGATGGGCTTGTCGTTGATTGCATGTGCAGTCGTGTTCACACAGACCGATTGGGAAACGTAGGAGGTGGTCTTGGCTGTCATGTGAAAGGGCCGCTTCGTTTCATGTGTAGACATGATCCAAATGATGAAGGCAAACAGAAGTCTCCCTCCCAACTGTCCTGGCCTTGTTCATAAAGGCCACTGAAAAGTTGATGGGGTTGCTTGTAGAGGATCAGTGTTGTGGCGAGTGAGTGAGTGAGGGAGTGTGTGTGTGTATATATTTGACTGTCTCTGTGTGTGTAAAGGCAGACCGAAGGTGGAAAGCCCCTGTACATTGAGGGGTAGGACAGGGAGCGAGACGAAGGAGAAAACGGCAACAACCACGACAGCACCCTACAGCCCAGCCATTTCGTGCTGAAGGACAACAATGTTTCCACACACACAAGCAGACGGACTGTGTAAACATCGAGCCTCCTATGTAACGAGCCGCGGGACAGCTTGATGAAACGATAGGGAATTTGGCCGATAAAGAATATTCAAATGAGATTACCTTGAAAGGCCCAGTCGAATGACAATGGACATAAATCGTGTTTCATTCGTTTAAGAGACTGCATATTGGGTTAGGCACCCCCTCTTGGCTCCAGAGGTAATGACTGCACTGGGTTCAGATTATGGGGTCGTCAGCTGTTTAGTGTGTTCTGGTAGAGGAGATTAGCAAGCAGCTGCTTGGAGGTGGAACTTTGGAAACGTCTCTGTATCATCGTTGGTCTCCCAGCTCTCGTCTATTTCCATAACAGAGATCTGGACAATAGGAGCTAGTATGAAGTAACGTCATGTTCCGTCCAAGCAGCATCAAAACCCAATATTTTTCCTCCAGCTTTTTTGTTTTCTCTCTCTAATGCCCCCCTCCCTCTCTCTTCTCCACCCCTCCCCCTCTTCTCTATCCTAACTCTTTTTCTCAGTGGCTTACGCTCTGAGAGTCACTGCAGATGTTGTCGTAATGATGCAGAAGGCTCACACAATCAAACTGAATGGAAGCGGAGCCAGCCGAAATTAGTACAATTACTTTCTCATTACCCCCCTCATTGCTCCTGTAAGTAGTTTGAGTTTCGTGATTAGGAGAATGAGCCGAGGAGCGCGCCTCACCACGTTTTCACCGCTCAGGTAGAGACCTACCAAACACACTTCAGAAGAACGTCATTTTATGTCTACTAGTGTTGTTTTCCCTCGTCGTTTACAATACTTTTTTTGTGTGCGATACAAAAAAAAAATCAACTGGTTATCTCTGGGTCCCTGAAATTTTAATTTGTTCCCGGTGAACCCCCCTGGCCCAAAGAGATCTCGCTTATTGCCCTTCCTGTTAGCCAAAAAAAGAAGACCGTACTGCCAGCCAGTCATTTAAAAAAATAAAATAAAAATGGACTGCCTCTCGCCACGGCTATCTCTCGCACTGCTCCCTCGCGGTCTCTCTCTCTCGCTGTGTGTGTGTGTGCTGTGTAGCCGGAGGGACAATGATAGGAGTATAGAACATTTTTTTTTCATGTTTAATTTGCCTCCCCATTTTTATTGACATTCTTTATTATAAGTGAGATGCACCGAATAGCTCAGGCAGGAAAGTTATTTTTTAAATGCTGTCATTCAAAGGTGAATACCCACTTTATTGGCTTGTTAAGTAGACACGTCACAGACTCCAAGCCATTGACGTGTGCGTGTTGGTTGAATGCAACACAGCCAGGATGAAATTGCTGATTTGCGTTAGGAGAGATGCTGTCAGGGCTGGAAGAACAAGGACTTAAAAGGGTGCAGCTGGCATTACCGACCAACGGTCACTCACGACGTTCCGGAACGGAGGTCTGCGCAGGGGGATGGTTGTATCGCTTTACACTAGGCCCTGGAAAGGGAAATTGCAACGTCCGCACAAAGTGGTGCAACAGGAAACCTGGAAAGTGTCTGCGTACCCACAGACAAAGCGCCTTGTTCGCCACTATTAGAAGGATGTTTGCGTTTCTCCTTTTTGCTCGGAGTGCGTGATGTAAGTGCGCGAGGTGTGCACTGGATCTGGGACACTGAAATACACACAGGAAGGCAAGGCAGTGACGATGTAATATGAGTCTCTGTGCAGACGTGTGTATGAATTACAGAAGATAAAGCTCTCCGGCTGCACTATTTGCCATGCAGCACTTTTCTAAGCCTGGAGAAGCTGAGGCTTGTTTAATTCAGATGGGTTACTTGTTCTTCTTTTTTTAACCCCCGTTGTCCTTTCATCATGCAAAATACCTTCCCTCCAAAAGCTTATTTCTTAAGACATTACATGACTATACCCCCACAGGCGTTTACTGCATGAGGTTGTTGAAACAAATGTCATCGGCATACCAACATCACTGGAACGATGGTTACCAAACGGTCTATGTTTCAGTTAAGTTAGCCTGCCAGATAAAAGTCATATGTGGCTGGGACTCTGGCCTGGTTTTAGCCCACATCGTCATCATAAGGCACACTAAAGTAGATGTGTTCCCCTGCTTGAAGACTGCAAGCTGTTCACATGACTATAGAAGATTGCTGCTACAATGACGTTTGATCAACGCTGTGTTTTGGCTGACGGGCCTGTAAATGGTGTCATGTGTTGTTGTCCCCCCCCCCCCCCCCCCCCCCCCGTGTGGTATTCCTTGCCTCATCAAGCATTCACCAGAAATAACTTGAACGGCCGGCCAGCGTTCCACTGGAACGCAGGGCTAGGAAGGAATCTCGCCTCTGTCTAAAATTATCCTGCTTCGCTCAGCGAGATCTTGTGCACCTCCGTCGCCAAAAATATCCCACTCTCTGGTTTACGTCACGCCTGGCCCCGGACGTAGGCTGAGAGGGGGAGGCAGGTGCCAACTTTGGGTCGGGCACGTGGGACTCCAATGGCCTGTTCCAGGGTCTTGTGGTGTAGGCCTGGTGCCAACCCACCACCCAACATGCAAATGGAAAGCTCTCTGCAGCTCATTTCACAAGGCCAGGGGGTTGATACAAGGGGATCAAATAATTTCCCTCATCTCTGACAATTGTTTCTATACGCATCAGGTGCAGTATATAGCCCATTGCAGTCCATGCATGCTGTAGTTAGTGTTTTGGAGCTATTTAACCCTAGCCCCACTGTCCCCTCCTTCACATTGCACGACCTGGGTATGTGTGTCAGTAGTGCTTCAGATGTCTGTGATGTAATGGAGTAGTACCCCTGCTCTACGTACAGTAACTGCGGCTGACGTCACACGGTGGTGAAGGAACTAGCGGTCAGAGGGAGGTGGGATGGTTATGGTTTCCAAGAACAGTGCCACTCTCATGGACCGGCTTCTCCTGTGTACTCCCGGACACTTTCTATTCGTTGACTGTCGCAGCAGCCAGTGTTCATGAGCGAATGTCCCGTCCCGCATGCAAAACACACACCCACACAACACAACCCCACCCACACAACACAACCCCACCCACACAACACAACCCCACACCCACACAACACAACCCCACACCCACACCAACACAACCCCACACCAACACAACCCCACCCACACAACCCCACCCACACAACACAACCCCACACCCACACCAACACAACCCCACACCCACCAGCCGTTTTAATTTGAGGAACCATTTCATTCTGCTCGACATGAGGCCATTGAAGAACAACAGATGATTAAAGACCACCTTTGATTTCAGAGCCGCTCGGCCTATAGTGAAGTCACTCGCTCGGGCCTAATTAATTTACTATAAATCTGTTATTTTTATAATTAATGTCACAATGGAGACTTTGAGATGTGAATTATAAGACTATTTTTGCTAGGATCGGGACGATACCATTATCACGATACTCATTAGTAGCATGGCAAGGCAACAAAACACGAGGTTTTACTTCTTTAGGAAAACAGCCCTAATGTTGGAAACAAACATCATTATGTTGTCATCCAGAGTCACACTTATTTATTTTCCAAGCTAGCACACAATATGTTACATACAGCAGGTTTTTGAAGGACCAAAGAGTTTGGTCTGCTTCTTGTTTAAAAATGTTTGACATGGAAAAAAATCCTGCGATTACTAATACTCACATTTTTGCCCAGTTATAAATGGGCAGATATGGTTGGTTGCCCAGAATTCGTTTTTGTGTGGAGGTCATCTTTGCCATTAAATGGCCAATGTGAAATGTTCGAGAAGGAGCCCCCCATAAACGTATGCATTGTCTCCTTTGGCTGAATGGAGATCAAGACTAAGGCGAGAAGCTAGCCAATTGCTAGCTGTGTGTGTTGACGTTGGGCACACAGAAACGCCATAGATGGTACATCTCTGAAGCTTTGATTGGACACAATGCTTTGTAAGAATGTGCAGGCAGTGCAGAGCTTCTTGGATTGCTCGGTCAGCATCATGACAAATAATCTCAATGTCTTGGATTACTCCAATTGAAATGGCGGATTATGCCAGGGTGAACTAACATTCTGTGGAGGTCACTCAAATGAGGGTGACATTTTTTGCCAGGATCGCCTCCTCGTCGCTTTGTGCTTTTGTTGCCAGCCTATGTAAATGAGGTAAAGCGGCTTGCTTCTCTCCTCTCCACAGCATTTGTTTAGGATTAGAAATCTAATTTTGCCCTGAGCGCCCTGCTTGCTTTAGATCAAGTCAGCTGATCTCGAGATCTCCACAACAGATTAACAAGGCAGTTCTCCGGGTCTCAGACTTTCTTTTTTTTGTTGTTGCAATGTTCCAATGCAAAGGAGGTGAGGAGAGGTGGCGACACCTGCGGGTCGTGACAAGTACGGAAGGCCAAAGGAAGAGAGGGAACCGCTCCGGGGGTTATCTAACAAATGTTTTCAAAACGCGCTCCGTGAGTAAAGCCTAGTGCCCCCCCCCATCTGTATGGAGAGATTTAGAGAGTCTGGTTGACGAGGCAAAAAATAAGGGAAGCAAAGCCATTATGGAGGAGAGGAGTGACACAATGAGAAGTGGCGGTCAGCGAGGTTGGGGAGGGTGGCAGGGGAGAAGGAGAGTGGCCTGCACTCCTGTCAAATGAGGATTGTACAGTATGTCTGTGTGCCTCGAGATATGACCCCCAAGCTCACTCCTACTGTACTCCATCCTAGAAAACACTATCTGCATCTTTCACCGCATATTACTGTGATTTCTGAGGATAAATATAGACTAATGATCCTAAAGAATATCCATACCTAAAGAATTAAATGGCCTTTTATTTTTTTTACCGCATTTGCTTTTTTGACATGCGAGTGGAAATGTCTGAGTAAAAAATCCTCTATTTTGCAAGTAAATGTTTTCACAACGGGTGATTCGGCCTACCTGTCAGCACAGGCTCCTGCTGCCAGATACTATTTGGGGAACCAGGTAAGGTGGCAGTTTGCCTCAGAATATTCCTTAAAATAACCCTTGTGTGAAAGAAAACAAAAATAGGGTTGGAAGGTGCAAAAACACAAATGAGCCCCGTGGTGGACACGTTTTGAATAACCAAGATGGCCTAAACTGGGCTTGCTTGAAATCTCCCGCTGTTTTGTTTCACACTTTTTGTGCACGGACATGCACAGTCACCAATTATTGCGCCTTGCAAAGACTGTTAGTCCCCAGCATTTTGGGGATATTATTGTGTCGCTTCTCTCTAACGGTGCGCTGGAGTGGCGAGGTCCTTAACCTTGCGGCCATGCAGAGAGGAATACCGGGACATCGCATTTGGCGACGCACTGTGTCTCCTCCCTTTCAGCGCCACACCAATCTGTCGGGGTTGAGTCATAACCCCCCCCCCCGCTCACTTCCTCTGTATCAACGCAAGCTGACCGCTCGCCGTGAGACCCACGCTCGCCAATGGCTAATCTAGCAGAACGGCACCCGAAAATGAAGCGACGACCTGAGAGCACCGAAGGTATTAGCGTTTGAGCGTGTCACGATGTGAGGAAAAGCTTTTTACCAGCTCACTGCACCCATATGGGATTAACACATAAAAATGCCACTGTTGACATTTTGAAGGCTTGACATCCCTCTGTAAGTACAGGGCATCAATATAAGCGGCAGAATCATTAGAGAGGGGTACTAGATCTCATATTGATGGAGAAACACAGTGAAAACACCAGCAAGACAGCGGATCCAGAGGGCTTGGCATTAACAGGTCTGAGTTTATTTTCTGGCCGGTGAGATTAACACAATGTTCATCATGGCCAAGTGAACCTGAGCCACCAGAAATGAACCCACGGGGCAATGATCTCCATGCTGTAAAATGCCTTTCTAAATCTCCCAGACTTAAAATGTCTAACACATCTTCCCTCATGGCTCGTCGTTTGTTACAGACTTAAGGTATTACTCTGTCGTCCTCAATTGTGAATACTGAAGGAACCCTTGTTTTGCAGAATATCTGGTGCCATGAATAGGTGCTCTGGTCAGTTTGGGTGCTAACATGCACTATATTGTAGTTATATTGCCTATTCGCAGTAGTAAGTATTACACTGTACCCAAACCGGCTGTGCGTAAATTGATTTTGTCCCCCCACACCAACCGCGATCACGACACGCAGGTTAAAATATCAAAACAAACTCTGAACCAATTATATTAATTTGGGGACAGGTTGAAAAGCATTGAACGTTTATGTCAATTTAGCTAGCTAGCTTGCAGTCGCTAGATCATTTGTCCTGGAATATGAACATTTAGTTGTTACTTTACCTGAAATGCACAAGGTCCTCTACTCAATTAATCCACACATAAAACTGTCAACCGATTCGTTTCTAGTCATCTCTCCTCCCAGGCTTTTTCTTCTTTGGACTTTATATGGCGATGGGCATCTAAACTTTCATAGTATTACCACGATTACCGACGAACTCAGTTGTCTTTCAATCGCCCATGTGGGTATAACCAGATGGCATCTGGGTATCTGCTTCTATAAACCAATGAGGAGATTGGAGAGGCAGGACTTGCACCACGACCAACGTCACAAATAGAACTGACTTCCATTTTAGCGCTTGGCAACGCAGGCGCTGGTTGGTGCACGAGAGCAGTGTGGGTGCAATGATTGAATAACATGTATGTTTGTGACTCAAGCGGTGTAGTCAGCATGTTAGTAAGTAAACCGATGCTGCAGATTGTTCAAGGAGACATTTTTGCAGAGGACATTTTAAGAGGACATTTTTATTTCCCAGCCATTACAGTAATGCATTTGTTTTTGATTCCCCAGTTTGGAGAGACCTGGCTCTGCGGTAGTTTCTCCAGGCCTGGTTGTGAGGCAGAAACAAATACGGTCCTCGGGCACCAAGGTACATCAAGGCATGCTGGTACTGCCAACCCTGCAAACCTGACAGCACAGCCAGAGAACAATTCCAGAGTAGAAACGAGACCGGGGCTATTAGTCCTGGTGTCAGACTGTATTTTCACCCCCCACCAACTCAATTTGTAGCCGTCTAAAATATTGACTGGGGGATGTGGGTTGATTCGGCCTGTCATCGGCAGTGATCGTTGGGGAAAACAATATTTGCTGCAGCATCCCGTTTCCTTCCATCCCGTCCCGCCACCGCCGCTGGCAAAAGACACTACCTCCGCCAGCTGTGTCGAACACTCGCTATCTATCACTTTAGCCTCAGCCTCCCTCCCATCTCACCAGCCCCTCCTTCTCCAAATAATCTTCTGATAAGAAATAACACCACCAAAGCTTAGTTGTAGCCGTTGTACATGTGAACTGATATTTCTTCCTCAAGTCTCTCTCTCTCTCTCATAAAAGCTAGTCGGCTGTAATGCTTAATGAAAGTAATTTGCTCTCCACATGCATTGTGGTAATGTAAAATACACCTTTAGGGACATTTGGTCTTTTCTGTAGTAATAAAGTTGGAAATGGGAATCGTTTAACCAATTGTTTTTATTTTTTTTAAGAGTGCTCTGTACTCCAACTCCCTCAGTTTTTTTTTCTCTCACTGAATCTGCATTCTAATAAGTGACGGTGGTGCGATTTCAGTTTTGCGTTCGTGTATCACTCTTCATTCATCCTGTGTAGCTTTTTTTTGTTTTGCCGGTGTGTATGGTTTGACGCATTCAGCTGATAAAAACACAGTTTCTCATGCGGTCGTGTGACTGGCTGTTTGCCCTAGAGATTGCTGAGTTATTCCAGCGCTGCTGCCTGCTGCTCCTAATGATGTATTGTGCTGGGCTTTGGCGGGGGGCAAGGTTATGAAGAGGAACCAGAGCCCCAGCAAAGAGTTCAAGGAAAAACGAGCTACTACTAACTTCATCACACCCTTTCTAAAATGACAGCGACTAAGACTGCGTGTCTCTCAGTATTCTTCTCCATCACTATTCCATCACCCGCCCTATGTGGAAACACTCTACCTTGCTAACAGGTTGTCATAGCATTGCCGGTATTGCTGTAAGTGTCACGGTGTCTCCACATATGTCTGAAGTGGGGATTGCGGGGGAGGCGACCTGTGTTGTCAGGACAACAGGACAGGGATGTCTGAGTGCACACTGGCGCAGCAGAACACTTTTGTACCCGGGGTGGGATAACAATGAGTGTGACGTTATGCCAGTGATGAGTAGGCTCGGGCGATATACCGGGGTTATCTCAAAATACAGACAGTATGACTTTTCAATACCCTTTAAACAAATAAGAACACACATTTCAGTTTGGGGGTACCCCCGCCTTGTGGGGGCTCGCACTACGCCAATGCTTAAGATGTGTCAAATAAATGATATCCAGCTCAGGGCTCCAGCTATGCATTTGGTTTGCTAACTGGCTAGCTAACTAAGCTAGATGTCAAGATCAAGCTATTAAAGCAGACATTCAATCATAGAGATCCTATTAAATGACTTAATTATTTCTATATTCTATGCATTCAATCCCCTCTTGTATCTAGGTCCCTGTTGCCTATAATTGTTTTGTGGAAAGTATTCAGACCCCTTCCCTTTCTCAACATTGCTCTAAAATTGATTAAATATATATTTTTCCTCATCAATCTACACACACTACGCCATAATGAGAAGGCGAAAGCAGGTTTATTTACCTTATACCTTATTTACATTTGTATTCACATGATTTGGCTCCCGAGTGGTGCAGCGGTCTAAGGCACTGCATCTCAGTGGAAGAGGCATCACTACAGACACCCTGGTTCAATTCCAGGCTGTATTACATCTGGCCGTGATTGGGAGTCCCATAGGATGCTGCACAATTGGCCCGGCGTTGTCCGGGTTTGGCAGGTGTAGGCCGTCATCGTAAATAAGAATTTGTTCTTAACTGACTTCACTAGTTACATTTTTTAAAATGAATCACACCCTTTGCTATGAGACTCAAAATTGAGCTCATGTGCATCATGTTTCCATTGATTATCCTTTGATGTTTCTACAACTCGAATGCTGTGCAACTGTGGTAAATTCAATTGATTGGACATGATTTGGAAAAAGACACACCTGTCTTTTTAAGTTCCCACAGTTGACCGTACATATCAGAGGAATAACCAAGCCTTGAGGTTGAAGGAATTGTCTGTAGAGCTCCGAGACAGGATTTTGTCCAGGAACAGATCTGGGGAAGGGTATCAAAAACATTATGCAGCATTGAGATCCCCAAGAACACAGTGGCCACAGAAGTTTGGAAACACCAAGACTCTTCCTAAAGCTGTTCACCCGGCCAAACTGAGCAATCAGAGGAGAAGGGCCTTGGTCAGGGAGGTGATCAAGAACCCGATGGTCACTTTGACAGAGCTCCAGAGTTCATGTGTGGAGATGGAGAACCTTTATGGTAGAGTGGCCAGATGGAAGCCACTCCTCAGTAAAAAGAACATGCCAGCTTGTAGTTTGCCAAAAGACACCTAAAGATTCTCAGACAAGATTCTCTGGTCTGCTAAAACCTAGATTGAACTCTTTGGCCTGAATCCCATGTGTCACGTCTGGAGGAAACCTGGCACCATCCTTACAGTGAAGCATGGTGGTGGCAGCATTGTGCTGCGGGGATGTTTCTCAATGGCAGGGACTGGGAAACTAGTCAGGATCAAAGGAAAGATGAACGGAGCAAAGTACAGAGCGATCATTGACGAAAACCTGCTCCACAGCGCTCCGGACCTCAGACTGAGGTAAAGGTTCGCCTTCCAGCAGGACAACGACCCTAAGCACACAGCCAAGACAACGCATGAGTGGCTTTCGGGCAGGTCTCTGAATATCCTTGAGTGGCTCAGCCAGAGCCCGGACTTGAACCCGATCAAACATCTCTGGAGAGATCTGAAAATAGCTGTGCAGCGACGCTCCCCACCCAACCTGACAGAGCTTGTGGATATGCAGAGAAGAATGGGAGAAACTCCCCCAAAACAGGTGTGCCAAGCTTGTAGTGTCATACCCAAGAAGACTCCAGGCTGTAATCACTGCCAAAGGTGCTTCAACAAAGTAATGAGGAAAGGGTCTGAATACTTATGTCAATGTGATATTTCAGTTTTCTATTTTAAATACATTTGCTAACTTCTAAAAAGCTGTTTTTGGTTTGTCATTATGGGGTATTGTGTGTAGATTGATGAGGGGGAAAAAATGTGATCAATCTTCTAAGGCTATGATGTTCAGGGGTCTGAATACTTTCCGTGTGAGTGTCATTTTCTGAAATAGCGCCCCGTGTGTGCACATTCGGTAATACCGTGTGAAAGTCTGGATACCGCCCAACCTAAGTAGAATATATGTCAGTAGTGAGGGATGTTATGAGTGTGATGTCATGACAGTAATGTGTGGTGCGATGTCATGGCAGTTAGCCTAGTGGTTAAGTGTTGGGCCAGTAAGGTTGCTGGTTTGATTCCCCGAGCTGACTAGGTGAACAGTCTTTCGATGTGCCCTTGAGCAAGGCACTTAACCCTAATTGCTCCTGAAGGTCACTCTGGATAAGAGTGTCTGCTAAAATAAAAACATTTGAATTCAGCAGTGAGTGTGGTATTATTCTTGGATCCCAGAGTTCTGAATTGCTCTCCATCTATCTGTCTTTTTCTAACTCTCTCTCTTGCTTACAATCTCCCTCTTCTGTCTGGCAAAATGGGAGGAGTGAAAACCTATGCTCGTTGAAAGCTGGTTAAATGCCCTTTTTCTTTTTTTGGTAAATGTGAATTGTATATTGTGTAGGAATTGTGAATCGCCTCTGCATCTCAGCTAGAAACTCAGCCCTCAGGGTATTGGAACTAATTATTTTTCCTTTCACTGCCATTTTGTACGATATGCGCGATTAAGTATACTATATATATATATATATACAAATGTATGTGGATACCCCTTCAACTTAGTGGATTTGGCTGTTTCAGCTGAAAATTGAGCTCACAGCCATGCAATCGTCATAGACAAACATTGGCAGTAGAATGGCCTTACTGAAGAGCTCAGTGACTTTCAAAGTGGCACTCATAGGATGTCACCTTCCCAACAAGTCAGTTTGTCAAATTTCTGCCCTGCTAGAGCTGCCCGATCAGCTGTAAGTGCTGTTATTGAGAAGTGGAAACATCTCGTAGCAACAATAGCTCAGCCGTGAAATGGTAGACAACACAAGCTCACAGAACGGGACCGCCGAGTGCAACACTCAGGACGAGTTCCAAACTGCCTCTGGAAGCATGTTTAGTACAATAACTGTTTGTTGGGAGATTCATGAAATGGGTTTCCATGGCCGAGCAGCCACACACAAGCCTAAGATCACCATGCGCAATGCCAAGCATCGTCTGGAGTTGTGTAAAGCTCTCCAACATTGGACTCTGGAGCAGTGGGAAGGCTTTCTCAGGAGTGATGAATCACGCTTCACTATCTGGCAGTCCAATGGAAAAATCTGGGTTTGGCATATGCCAGGAGAACACTACCTGCCCCAATGCATAGTGTCAACTGTAAAGTTTGGTGGAGGATTAATAATGGTCTGGGGCGGTTTTTCATTGTTCAGGCTAGGCTCCTTAGTTCCAGTGAAGGGGAATCTTAATGCTACAGCAAACTTACATTCTAGACTATTCTGTGTTTCCAACAGTTTGGAGAAGGCCCTTTCCTGCTTCAGCATTACTATACCCCCATCCACAAAGCGAGGTCCATACATAAATGTTTTGTTGAGATCTATGTTGAAGAACTTAACTGGCCTGCACAGAGCCCTGACCTCAACCCTATCAAATCAAATCAAAGTTTATTTGTCACGTGCACCGAATACAACCTTACAGTGAAATGCTTACTTACAGGCTCTAACCAATGGTGCGGGAAAAGAAAGGTGTGTGTGTGTGTGTGTGTGTGTAGAGGTAGGTAAGTAAATAAATAAAACAACAGTTAAAAGACATTTGAAAAAAGAGCAGCAAGGCTATATACCTGTTAGTCAGGTTTATTGAGGTAGTATGTACATGTAGGTATCGTTAAAGTGACTATGCATATATGATGAACAGAGAGTAGCAGAAGTGTAAAAAGAGGGGTTGGCGGGTGGTGGAACACAATGCAGATAGCCCGGTTAGCCAATGTGCGGAAGCACTGGTTGGTCGGGCCAATTTAGGCAGTATGTACATGAATGTATAGTTGGTGACTATGCATATCAGATAAACAGAGAGTAGTAGCAGCAATGTAAAAGAGGGGTTAGGGACACACACACACAATTCAAATAGTCCGTTTAGCCATTTGGTTACCTGTTCAGGAGTCTTATGGCTTGGGGGTAAAAACTGTTGAGAAGCCTTTTTGTCCGGTACCGCTTGCCATGCGGTAGTAGAGAGAACAGTCTATGGCTGGGGTCTTTGACAATTTTTAGGGCCTTCCTCTGACACCGCCTGGTGTAGAGGTCCTGGATGGCAGGCAGCTTTGTCCCAGTGATGTACTGGGCCGTACGCACTATCCTCTGAAGTGCCTTGCGGTCGGAGGCCAAGCAATTGCCGTACCAGGCAGTGATGCAACCGGTCAGGATGCTCTCGATGTTGCAGCTGTAGAACCTTATGAGGATCTCAGGACCCATACCAAATCTTTTTAGTTTCCTGAGGGGGAACAGGCTTTGTCGTGCCCTCTTCACGACTGTCTTGGTGTGTTTGGACCAATCTAGTTTGTTGATGTGGACACCAAGGAATTTGAAGCTCTCAACCTGCTCCACTGCAGCCCCATCGATGAGAATGGGGACGTGCTCGGTGCTCCTTTTCCTGTAGTCCACAATCATCTCCTTAGTCTTGGTTACGTTGAGGGATAGGTTGTTATTCTGGCACCACCCGGCCAGGTCTCAGACTATAGGGAGGAGGTCAATCTCGTCGTTGTCGTTGATCAGGCCTACCACTGTTGTGTCATCAGCAAACTTAATGATGGTGTTGGAGTTGTGCCTGGCCATGCAGTAGTGGGTGAACAGGGAGTACAGGAGGGGGCTGAGCACGCACCCCTGGGGAGCTCCAGTGTTGAGGATCAGCGTGGCAGATGTGTTGCTACCTACCCTCACCACCTGAGGGCAGCCTGTCAGAATCCCAGGATCCTTAGCTTGGTGATGAGCTTTGAGGGTACTATGTTGTTGAACGTTGACCTGTAGTCAATGAACAGCATTCTCACATAGGTGTTCCTTTTGTCCAGGTGGGAAAGGGCAGTGTGGAGTGCAATAGAGATTGCATCATCTGTGGATCTGTTTGGGCGGTATGCAAATTGGAGTGGGTCTAGGGTTTCTGGGATAATGGTGTTGAATTGGAACTCTGACTGTGGCTGAAGGGAAGCAAGTCCCCGCAGAAATGTTCCAACATCTAGCAGAAAGCCTTCCCAGAAGAGTGGAGGTTGTTATAGCAGTAAGGGGGACCAGCTCCATATGAATGCCCATAATTTTGGAATGAGATGTTCGACAAGCAGATGTCCACGTACTTTTGGTTATGTAGTGTATTTACCAGTACCAGACACGCTTTGAAAATTCCTTGATGAAATATAATTTGATTTATAAGATTTGTTGTTTTGCTTTCAAGTATTTATATATTTAAAATGTTCCATATGAATGCATTATACTACTACAATTACTACTGCTAGTGCTACTACTAGTCTACTGCTACTACTACTCCTGGTGCTTCTACTACTACTACTACTATTGCTGGTGCGTCTACTACTACTGGTGCTGCTGCTACTACTACTACTACTACTACTACTACTGCTGCTGCTTCTACTACTGCTACTACTGGTGCTTCTTCTTCTTCTACTACTACTACTCCTACCTCTCCTGTTGCTTTTACCACTACTGGTGCTTCTACTACTGGTGCTTCTACTACTGCTTCTACTTCTACCAGTACTACTACTACTGGTGCTTCTGCTGCTGCTGCTGCTACTACTACTATTACTACTACTACTACTACTACTACTACTACTACTACTACTACTACTACTGCTGGCGCTTCTACTGCTGCTGCTGGTGCTTCTACTACTACTACTACTGGTGCTTCTACTACTGCTGCTACTACTACTACTGCTGCTACTACTACTACTGCTGCTACCACTACTACTACTAATACTCCTACTACTTCTACTGGTGCTTTTACTACTACTAATACTACTACTACTACTACTACTACTACTACTACTACTCCTGGTGCTTCTACTACTGCTACTACTACTACTACTGCTGCTGCTGGTGCTGCTGCTGCTACTACTACTACTACTACTACTGGTGCTACTACTACTGCTGCTGCTTCTACTACTGCTACTACTACTACTGCTACTACTGGTGCTTCTTCTACCACTACTACTACTACTATTTCTACTCCTACCTCTCATGGTGCTTCTACCACTACTGGTGCTTCTACTACTGGTGCTTCTACTACAGCCTCTACTTCTACTTCTACCAGTACTACTGCTGCTGCTGGTGCTACTACTACTGCTGGTGCTGCTACTACTACTACTACTGGTGCTTCTACTGCTGCTGCTACTACTACTACTACTACTACTACTACTACTACTACTGCTGGTGCTTCTACTACTTCTACTACTTCTACTGCTGGTGCTTCTACTACTACTGCTCCTGTTGCTTCTACTGCTGCTACTACTACTACTTATACTACTGGTGCTACTACTGCTGCTACTACTACTTCTACTGGTGCTTTTACTACTACTACTACCACTACTGCTACTACTACTGCTACTACTATTGCTGGTGCGTCTACTACTGGTGCTGCTGCTGCTACTACTACTACTACTACTACTGGTGCTTCTACTACTACTACTGGTGCTTTTACTTCGACTACTACTACTAATGCTGGTACTGCTACTACTGCTGCTGCTGGTGCTTCTACTACTGCTGCTACTACTGGTGCTTCTACAACTGCTGCTGCTGCTGCTACTACTACTGCTGGTGCTTCTACTACTACTTCTACTGCTGCTACTACTGGGGCTTCTACCACTACTGGTGCTTTTACTACTGGTGCTTCTACTACTGCCTCCTACATCTACCAGTACTACTACTGCTGGTGCTACTGCTGCTGCTAATGCTACTACTACTACTACTACTACTGGTGCTGCTACTACTACTACTAGTACTACTACTACTACTACTGGTGCTTCTACTGCTGCTGCTACTACTGGTGCTTCTACTACTGCTACTACTGCTCTACTACTGCTACTACTGCTGTTGCTTCTACTACTACTACTACTACTACTACTACTACTACTACTACTGGCGCTTCTACTGCTGCTGCTACTAATTCTACTACTACTCCTGGCGCTTCTGCTGCTGCTGCTACTACTTCTACTACTGGTGCTACTACTACTGGTGCTGCTACTACTACTGGTACTACTACTACTGGTACTACTACTACTACTACTACTATTACTACTATTGCTGCTGCTGGTGCTACTACTACGACTACTTCTACTGGTGCTTCTACTACTATTGGTGCCTCTACTACGCCTACTACTACTATTACTATTGCTGGTGCTTCTACTACTGGTGTGCTGGTGCTACTACTACTACTACTACTACTACTACTACTACTGGTGCTTCTACTTCTACTAATGCTGGGGCTTCTTCTACTGCCTCCTACATCTACCAGTACTACTACTGCTGGTGCTACTGCTGCTGCTAATGCTACTACTACTACTACTACTACTGGCGCTGCTACTACTACTACTAGTACTACTACTACTACTACTGGTGCTTCTACTGCTGCTGCTACTACTGGTGCTTCTACTACTGCTACTACTGCTCTACTACTGCTACTACTGCTGTTGCTTCTACTACTACTACTACTACTACTACTACTACTACTCCTGGCGCTTCTACTGCTGCTGCTACTACTTCTACTACTACTCCTGGCGCTTCTGCTGCTGCTGCTACTACTGCTACTACTGGTGCTTCTACTACTGCTGCTGCTGCTGCTGCTGCTACTCCTGCTACTACTTCTACTACTACTAATGCTGGGGCTTCTTCTACTACTACTGCTGCTTCTACTACTACTGCTGCTACTACTGCTACTACTGGTGCTTCTACTACTGCTGCTGCTGCTGCTGCTGCTACTCCTGCTACTACTGGTGCTTCTACTACTTCTGGTGCTTCTACTACTTCTGGTGCTTCTACTACTGCTGCTGCTTCTACTACTTCTGCTACTGCTACTACTGCTACTACTACTGCTGCTTCTACTATTACTGCTGCTACTACTGCTACTACTGCTGCTGCTGCTGCTACTCCTGCTACTACTGGTGCTTCTACTACTACTGGTGCTTCTACTACGGCTACTACAACTACTACTACTACTTGTGCATCTACTACTACTACTACTACTAATACTGGTGCTTCTACTACTACTAATGCTGGTACTGCTACTACTGCTACTGCTGGTGCTTCTACTACTGCTGCTACTACTTCTACTGCTGCTACTACTGGTGCTTCTACCACTACTGGTGCTTTTACTACTGGTGCTTCTACTACTGCCTCCTACTTCTACCAGTACTGCTGGTGCTACTGCTGCTGCTGGTGCTGCTACCACTACTACTACTACTGGTGCTACTACTACTACTACTCCTGGCGCTTCTACTGCTGCTGCTACTACTTCTACTACTACTCCTGGCGCTTCTGCTGCTGCTGCTACTACTTCTACTACTGGTGCTGCTACTACTGGTACTACTACTACTACTACTACTACTATTGCTGCTGCTGGTGCTACTACTACGACTACTTCTACTGGTGCTTCTACTACTACTACTACTACTACTATTGCTGCTGCTTCTACTACTGGTGTGCTGGTGCTTCTACTACTACTACTACTGCTACCACTGCTACTACTGGTGCTTCTACTACTGCTGCTGCTGCTGCTACTCCTGCTACTACTGGTGCTTCTACTACTTCTGGTGCTTCTACTACTGCTGCTGCTTCTACTACTTCTGCTACTGCTACTACTACTGCTACTACTGCTGCTGCCACTACTGGTGCTACTACTGCTGCTACTACTACTACTACTACTACTACTACTACTACTACTGGTGCTCCTACTACGGCTACTACTACTACTACTACTACTTGTGCATCTACTACTGCTGCTACTACTACTGGTGCTTCTACTACTGCTACTACTACTACTACTGCTACTCCTGGTGCTTCTACTACTACTACTACTGGTGCTTCTACTACTGCTGCCTCTACTACTACTACTACTACTACTACTGCTTCTGCTACTGCTACTACTACTGCTACTACTGGTGCTTCTACTACTGCTGCTGCTACTACTGGTGCTGCTACTACTACTACTACTACTGGTGCTTCTACTACGGCTACTGCTACTACTACTCCTGGTGGTTCTACTGCTGCTGCTGCTGCTACTACTACTACTACTACTGGTGCCTCTACTACTACTACTACTACTACACTACTACTACTACTACTACTACTACTTGTGCATCTACTACTGCTACTACTACTACTACTGGTGCTTCTACTACTACTACTACTACTACTACTTGTGCATCTACTACTGCTGCTACTACTACTGGTGCTTCTCTACTACTTCTACTACTGCTGTTGCTTCTCTACTACTTCTACTACTGCTGTTGCTACTACTACTACTACTACTACTGCTACTCCTGGTGATTCTACTGCTACTACTGGTGCTGCTGCTGCTGCTGCTACTACTACTACTTCTACTACTTGTGCTACTACTGCTGCTACTACTACTACTTCTACTGGTGCTTTTACTACTACTACTACTTCTACTTCTACTTTTACTACTACTACTTCTACTGGTGCTTTTACTACTACTACTCCTGGTGCTTCTACCACTGCTGCTACTACTACTACTACTACTACTGCTGGTGCTCTACTACTTCTACTACTACTGGTGCTTCTACTGCTACTAATGGTAGTTGTACTACTACTACTACTGGTGCTACTACTATTACTGCTGCTGCTGCTGCAGCTGCTGGTGGTGGTGCTACTACTACTACTACTACTACTACTACTTCTGGAGCTTCTACTACTACTGCTACTACTACTACTACTACTACTACTTCTGGAGCTTCTACTACTACTACTACTACTACTACTACTACTACTGCTGCTGTTGCTGCTACTACTCCTGCTACTACTGGTGCTTCTGCTGCTACTACTACTACTGCTGGCGCCTCTACTGCTGGCGCTTCTACTGCTGGTGCTTCTACTACTTCTGGTGCTTCTACTACTTCTGGTGCTTCTACTACTGCTGCTGCTGCTGCTACTACTACCATTACTGCTTCTGCTACTGCTACTACTGGTGCTTCTACTACTGCTGCTGCTACTACTGGTGCTACTACTACTACTACTACTACTACTACTACTACTACTACTACTGGTACTACTACTACTGGTGCCTCTACTACTACTACTACTACTACTACTACTACTACTTGTGCATCTACTACTGCTCCTACTACTGGTGCCTCTACTACTACTACTACTACTACTACTTGTGCATCTACTACTGCTGCTACTACTACTACTGGTGCTTCTACTACTACTACTACTACTACTACTACTTGTGCATCTACTACTGCTGCTACTACTACTGGTGCTTCTTCTACTACTACTGCTACTACTACTACTACTACTCCTGGTGCTTCTACTACTACTACTACTACTACTACTACTACTACTCCTGGTGCTTCTACTACTACTACTGGTGCTACTACTGCTGCTACTACTACTACTTCTACTGGTGCTTTTACTACTACTACTACTTCTACTGGTGCTTTTACTACTACTACTACTACTACTACTACTACTACTCCTGGTGCTTCTACTACTGCTGCTGGTGCTACTTCTACTATTACTACTACTCCTGGTGCTGCTGCTACTACTACTACTACTACTACTACTACTACTACTACTACTACTACTACTGCTGGTTCTTCTACTACTACTGCTACTACTACTTCTGGTGCTTCTGCTACTTCTGGTGCTTCTGCTTCTACTAATACTACAACTGGTGCTTTTACTACTACTGCTGGTGCTGCTACTACTACTACTTCTACTACTACTACTACTGCTGGTGCTTCTTCTACTACTACTCCTGGTACTTCTGCTGCTACTACTACTACTACTGCGGGTGCTTCTACTTCTACTCCTGCTACTGCTGGTGCTACTACTGCTGCTGCTGCTACTACTACTACTACTACTACTACTACTGGTGCTTTTACTACTACTACTACTACTACTACTACTACTACTACTACTCCTGGTGCTACTACTACTACTACTACTACTACTACTGCTGGTGCTTCTACTACTACTACTGCTGCTGCTACTACTACTACTACTGGTGCTTTTACTACTACTACTACTACTACTACTCCTGGTGCTACTACTACTACTACTGGTGCTACTACTACTACTACTACTACTACTACTACTACTACTGGTGCTTCTTCTACTACTACTCCTGGTACTTCTGCTGCTACTACTACTACTACTGCTGGTGCTTCTACTACTACTGCTGCTGCTGCTGCTGCTGCTGCTACTACTACTACTGCTGGCGCTTCTACTACTGCTGGCGCTTCTATTACTTCTGGTGCTTCTACTACTTCTGGTGCTTCTACTACTTCTGGTGCTACTACTACTTCTGGTGCTACTACTGCTGCTGCTGCTGCTGCTAATACTACTTCTACTACTACTACTACTACTACTATTGCTTCTGCTACTGATACTACTACTGCTACTGCTACTACTACTGGTGCTTCTACTACTGCTGCTGCTACTACTGGTGCTACTACTTCTACTACTACTTGTGCATCTACTACTGCTACTACTACTACTACTACTACTACTACTACTACTACTACTACTACTACTACTACTGGTACTTCTACTACT